>NW_010518817.1:0-12046 GCF_000687285.1 Phaethon lepturus | reverse complement strand
TGGTCACCGCGTCGGAAGGGTGAGCGGCACGTCCTGGCGCCCCCGCGCGGGGCACTATGGGAGCTGTAGTTCTCCCCGAGCACTTCCGGACTCTGGGCAACCTCATGCCTAGCCACTGGCGCTTTTTTTTTTTTTTAAAGAAAAAGACGTTTTCTTGGAAAATTTCTTTTCCACACAGGTGTTAGTCAAAGCAGTTGCTTTATTTCAGTCCATACTGCAATACAGCCGCCTTCATCGCCCCCACCTTCAACTTATTTTTATTCCCCGCCCCATCCCAGAAACAGCAGGGGTTTTTTTTAGCATTTGAAAACACTGCTGCAACACAAGATCCTCTAAGAGCCACTCTCCAAATTAAAAACGATCAAAGTTGTGTTGTATAAAGAAGTATTACCCCTCACCAAAAACCTCTCTATAGAGCCCGGTCATCACGAAAGCCTCGGAAACTTTTATATACACCTCTCAAACGCACTGTGCGGGAAAATAAGCTTGGAAAAGCTACTTTGACACATCTCTCCACTATTTGGCTGATCTAAACACTTAAAGATCAGAAAGTTGGTATCTCCTCACTACCCCATCTCTGCAGCATGTGTAAATTTGCTTCTCCCAAGAAGCTACCTAAAAAAGGAAAAAAAAACACAACACAGTATTTAAGCACAGTATTTCCCAAGTGACAGTTAAGAGTCAAATTCTCAGAGATCAGCTTTACTTTTGGACTTTTGCAGAGGGAACAGGAGGTGAGTGTCCCCTGAAACAGTATTAGCAGGTTTTAAAGGACAGTTCAAGGTTTCACCAGGAGCTTAGGGAACAGGTAAGTGCTCACACAAGGGTGTTCTGTTAGATATGAAAGGAAAAATTATTTTTTTTCTTTTTCCATGCTTTTCTTGTGTTTTGCTCACACCAATGAGTTGTGCAAGTCAAATCTTTGCCTCTGTGTGAGGTTGAGTGTTACCCTTGAGGGCTCGTGTTGGCTCAGAGAGGGAGAACTGGACCGCAGAGCTGGAAGGGGTTAAAAACAAAAGCTAATTTCCACCGTGCCACCAGGCTGAGAGTCTGGCAAACCCAGGCCACACTCCCTGACCTGTGCAAGCGCAGTGGGGTGTCCGGAAACAGAACAGCAAGACCCACTTCCTGGTCTCGAGGGGGGAAGAGAAGACAGCCAGCACTGTGCAGCCGGCTGTTGCTTGTATCCCAATGATCTTCCAAGAACAATTAATTCTCACTTGTTTACAGAAACACAGTTCTGCCAGAGCTACTCCAACAGCCAAATTACTCCACTGCTTCAGTTTTGCTCCTGCACGATGGAGATAATGCCAGTGTATTCCACAGAGGATTTGTTTAAGCAAAGTAGTAAGATTAGTCAGGTAGAAGAAAAAAAAAAAAAAGCTTAAAAGTCAACTGTGTGAAGGAACCTGTTATGCAGGCTGCCAAATCCAGAGATAAAGGCAGCTGCCTGGCATCACCTTTCCCTATATCCTTTATCTTCGGCAATACACCACGGTCCTTACCTTGTACACAGGGTCACAGTCAGCTTCTGTGAGATCGAGGACATAATCGAGGTCTTGCTGAACGATAAAGCAGGTGCCATCACCTACAGAACAGATACCAAGCAAGTAAGGAACATTGGCCAATTAGTGAAATAAGCCATGCTCCTAATTACAAATAAGCAGTAACAGGTCCATCAGAAACACCTGATCACAGCACAGGAAGCCCCCAGGAAGAGGGAAACATGCTGTGAGGATGTCAGAGAGATGGGAAAAGGCTCTTAACAGTTGAGATGTGGCTTGGAAGCCCTATTTTGGAGGAACAGAGGGGAGGTGTGGGGTGGAAATCACAAGGCAAAGCAACCATGTAATATAGCTCCTACTACATCACCTTTTTGCCACGGACACTGTCCAGCCCTCTTCTACAAGCCAGACAGCACTTGTATGTAAGCACACATTACCAAAAGAGCACAAAACTCCTCAATTCGACTATACAATTTCTCCTGGCACAACACAGCACTGAGTTACCTTGGCTGGCAATAAATCCATCTCGGTATGGGAGCAGCGAAAGCACCGGTGCTCCTGATCTATGGATGACCTGGATTGGAGCACTACAAAAAGGAGGAGAAACAAGGGATGAGGATTACGGTCTATAGTCAAGAGCCCATTACAATGTGTGAACACTGAAAGAAGAGAGTTTGTGGTTAAAAGATACATGAGGAGAACACACAGGACATGGGGACTCAATCAGTGGTTAGCAAAGGAGTCTCTGCCTCTGGAAGCAAACAGAAGTCAGCACTGGTTTTCCCACAGATGTTGCCAAAGGATGGAAATGGGAGTAAAGCACTAACTGGCAGGTGAACACCAGCATGCCTCCATGGATTATAGACAGGGTTTATCCTTCCAAAGGCACAGACAAAAGCTTGGAGCTCATACAGCGTGAAAGACTCTTCAGACTTTGGTGCTAGCCCCTAACCAAAAGCACCATCTGGATGCCTCCCTGCCCACAGCTCGCCTTCAACACTAATAGAAACCAGCTCAGAGCAGCTCCTGCTCTCAGGGACAGCTCAGTTCTAGTCCTACGCTGGAACGAGGATCAGGGTAAACAGTAAGATCCTACAAAGACACTTAGGTCTTATCGGTGAAGGAGAAGAGGACCTGTGCTTTTGGTGGAGCAATACTACCGTTCTACATGTAGAGAAGTTTTCTGCTAAATCTATCTATGTGCACAGATTATATATAATCACACAGATATTCATATATAACATAATATGCACAGTACACAATACATGAACACAACTTTATATATATTAAAAAAAGCAACAATCTGAGAGGTTAGGTTATGCACAGTCTTCACAGCTCTTCACAGACCAAGACTGAAAAGCTTTTCAGACACTAAGGAACCTGCCCAAAGCCTACAGTCTTTTAGGAGGCACTTTCCAGAGAACATCGCATCAGATCACCAGCACGAGCAAGAGTATCTTCCCCAGTGCTCCCCAAGAGAAAGAGATGTCTGTAGGAGGCTCAGAAGCTTGCAGTGCCCTTTAGAAGGGGGATTGCCTGCCAGCACCCTCAATCTGGCTCTTTTTCCCCAGCCAAAAACTAGTTGTCATTTAAATACTTGCAACCCCAGGCACTTGCTCACTTTGTGTTTCTCACATCCAGCTGATATATGTTCCCATCCTGAGTCCCAGCTAGGATATAGGTAGTTGAGAGGAATGTGCAGCAGTTGAATGCATCAGATCCGACAAAGAGGAACACCTGGGAATACAGGGACAAATTCAAGTGTCAGATACTCACAGATGAGGACACAGGACACCTGGGAGAAGGAAGCAGTATAGTCACTTCCATGAGTCATGGCACAAACTGGCAAACCCAGAACTAAATTAATAACCCCTCAGCTCTGCTCCAAGACGAGCTGGAAAACAGTGCTCCAGCATCAGTCTTACCAAGTTAGCAAAGATAGTGCAATCAGTGAATGCTCATGGGTCTCCTTTGGAGAAAGGATGTGTCTCACAGTGACAGGCAAACCGATGCTGAGCTCAAACTAATCTTCAGACACCCACGGAGCAGCAGAAGCAGATCTGCACAGCAGGTTGGCAAAGATAACTCCTTCCTCCAGCAGCCATTGTTACAGAGGCTCTGAGCTTTTTCCAGGTAAGCCCTTTCCATCTCACTCAGATCTCACTGAGCTTATCTGTTCCACCCAAATTTTACTCGCCACAGATGCTATGAGCAGTTTAATCTGCTACATCATCTGGAGCTCCCAATAAGATCTTCAGTACCTGACATCTACCAACTCCATCGTCCTTTGCCAAGAGGAGGGAGTTGGACCACTGATCACCTGAGGTCCCCTTCACAGGCTACTTAAAACACCTTCCAGAATAAACAACAGCTTCACGCCTTGGCTGCATGAGGCAGGCTGAAGATCCTGCTTTTGTGATGACATCTGCTGGCCACTGTTTAAATTTAAATACTGTCTTCCCCATGCGCGGGTTAAATCATGAGCAATTCTTACTCCTCCAACCCCCACATAAAAATCTGGCCAGTAGGAAGGAGAGAAAGCATCTCTTTATTGTAGCAGGTTTTAGTCTCTCCTCCAGGGAATACATAGAGGAGAACACTGCAGTGTAAGACCAAAGGCAGGCAGGTCAGCCTGGTTCCCTCCCTTTCTGTGCCAGGTAGTGAACCTCACTGGGGAACAGAGCTGGGATAACACTAACCAATTTACCTATCTAGGTAAACTATCTAGGTTTAACCTGGCTCAATTCCTCATCCCCATGCTCTGCACAGCCATGTGAACAGCAGCTTACAAACTGAAGAGCTGCTGCAGCAGCAATAGAAACAAAGGGACTGGGGCCCCGGAGCTGAGTTTATAGCAGCGTGTCAGAGCGTTGCCCCAGGCAGGTACTTCTGATGGTCACAGACTTCTTACCGGCTGCCTGCTCTGCAGTCCCACTCCTTGAAGCTTCTTGTCTTCTCGAGCCAGCAGCAGGATTTTCCCTTCTGTCCCAATCTCACGTTCACCTGAGAAACGGACAACAGTTAATTCCAGCGGTGGCTACGCAACAAATCTTGACAGTACCAAAACCTGACGGTTTGGATCATCCCTGCTAAACCTATAGCATCATTCCTCCTAAGACACCAGCAAGGCAGGTCAGTAATCAAGGAAACCCCAGTCTTAATCACTCAAACTGCTTGAAAAGGCTCAACTCCTCCTCAGGACTTGGAGTGCTCTATTCTGGTGACTCTAGTTCCCTTCCCTACGTGGTACAAGGGCACACATCAGCAAGCCACACACTCAGGATTATTGGTGACAAACGTAAGCAGTTTGGGACAGGGAAACAATGATGAATTTTATGAGAAAGATTCTTACTAGGAACTTTTTCAGGTGTGCCCAGGTTCAGCGAGTTGTCAGCAGTGCCCACAGCAATGCCGTTGACAGGAGAGCCACAGTCAGCGATGACACCCAGACAGGCGGATTTTCCACAGTCCCAGAGGCGGGCAGTGCCATCTCTAGAGCAGGAAAGGACATTTCTTCCCCGATCCACAATGGCAGTGTCCAAAATACCTGCAGCAAAGCAAAGGCCGTGTTCAGAGAGAGCATGGAAGGCAGGTAGACAAAAATTCTCATTTCCCAAGGCAAACCTAACTACAAGCCCCATGCTGCTATCCCCAGAGTGCCACCAGTCACACACAGCCAAATCGTGTGGGGTGCAACATGGAGCAGGGAGCCACAGGTTCAGCACAAGACAAGTTCTCGAGTTAATCAAGTTTTGGGCAGCCAGTCACGGGATTTATTAACCTTTTCAAAAAAGTCTAGCACCAAGACAGGGAAAATGAGACTGTACAGAGCAGCGTTAGTTGCTCAGGGAGGAGGTAATTCAGGCCACAGTTTCGGGCATCTGAGACACATCCACAACTCACTTGGACTTGCTCACGATCACCCAAGTTCAAGTTGGCATCCCTGAGGATGCAATCACCATGATGGGACAGGCCCACCAGCCACTGTGCTCTGGGTCAGGTGTAAAAAGGAGTAAAATGGGAGCCTGCTTAAGCATTACATATCAATCCACACTGCTTCTGAACAAGGGATCCTGGAAACCAAATCTTCTTTCCAGAGATTAACAGAAGCTCTGTTCAGAAACTTGCTCTGATCACAGCTGTCGGGAGCCTTTCTGGGTAGCTCATTTTCCACCCCTTGCAGTTCCTCTCTGGGAGTAAGACGGCGTCAAAGGCAGGAGTTTGTAGTGTGGACCCTGAACGCAAGGAACGGCACTGAACTCCCTGCATAAAGGTGGCCAGTGCATCCTCTACATGAGGACACAAGGAAGGTGAGGAATTTACTCTTTTTCAGCAGCAAGACCATTGGCAGGGGCAGAGCTGAACATCTGCCCTCGGTACAAGGGTGAACAAGCTTATTCCAGCTCTTCTTAAGAAATAATCACTTAAGTATGCTTGCAGCTGCTGTTTTTCTGCTTTACTCACTTTCAGCAGCATGCATCTTCGAGGCAGGTAACTGCCTGCCCGAGTTCTGCAAATTCCTAGGAAACTGCTGTATGCTTTTCTGGGCAAGAAAGAAAAAGAACAGGAAGAGGCTCTGGAGCAACTGAAGGTGAGCAGAATGATCTGGGTGCAAGCAAGAGGCATTCCCAGTGCAGCACAGGCAGTAAGGCTACCGAATGCAGGTCAGAGCTCTGGAGAGCTGAGACTGCCCTGGAAGAGCAGAATGTCCTCTGCCTCCACCTCTGCCACTTGCGACAGGCTAATGGATCACATCCTCCCTCTTTTTACCTTAATTAATGAAGAAAACACAGGTCGGTGAGAGAAAGTTTCATCTGTCTAATACAACAACTACCAGTTCTTTTCTTCAAGTTCTGGGAGCTTGAAAAAAGATACTCCAGACATCTCAAACAAATGCATAGCAGAAAGTGCAGCAGGCTGGTGACTGAACATCAGCCCCTCGGATGCAAGGCAATTATACACACGGCAGATCAGGCATTTTCAAGGCTAAGTACTCTGTACCTCCTTTGTGACCTTTAAATGTTACTACGCAGCTGGCATCTTCTGCTGACCAGATCTTTAGCTGAGCATCCATTCCCCCACTCAGAACCACGAGGCCCGATGGGAAAAACCTGCAACAATTCACATCATACACATGGCCTTCCAATAGTCTCTGGAAAAACAAAGAACTACATGCTAGTTCCATTGTTATCATCCTTATGCCAAGCAATTTTTGAGCTACAACACTGGAAAACTTGGTGTTCCCATGTGGGCAGAAGATTAAGCTCAAATCCTCTGGGTTTGCGCTCCTGGAACGGACTCGTCTGAATTTGAGGCAGTCAAAAAGGTAGCAGGTACCCTTTGGGCCTCCCTCTGCCACTTAAGTAGCTAATTACACAGCAAAAGATACTACGGTTGTTTCTAATAACAGTTTAAATGTCTTTATCCTCTGCCAAACAAGCAGCTGACTGGTCAAGCTCCACAAGAAACACCTTAACTGGAAAGGCAGCTAGCCACGATGTGGTTAATAAATCACAGGCAGGAGTCTTTTTCCCTTACCTCTTCTCTACTGCAGAAGAAATTCAGTGCTTGTACCACACAGGTTAGGAGCTGTCATTCCTAACTACCCTTTCTCATTTTCACCCCGGGACTCCTCTCCAGATTGCTAAGCATCATTTCCCTTGGGAGAAGTCACACTTTCCAACAGATTTGACTTAAGACCTCCGAGAAGTCAAATTTCAATTAGCTTTTCAATCAAAAGCCAGATTCTTGCCTGCCCTAGACCACAGCATGCGGATAGCCTGACCAAAGTCACAGCCAGATGACTTCGGTGATGTCACTGACAACGCACAACATCAAAGCTAGATGGTCTTACTCTTATTTCACCATTCGCAGCCTGCCAGATTTTCATGGTCCCATCTGTGCTGGTAGACACTCCAAGCCCTCCACCACTGGAAATATCAAGACAGGTAATCTGCAGGAGGGTAAAAACACCAAATGTTAGCTTTATATGACCCTGTATATAGGTATTTCTGCTCAAAAGCCTAACTCTGTACTGGGAGAGACCTGCTGAGTACATCATTCAACATTATTATCAACCCAAGACACACTGCTGGATGCATTTAAAACACCCAAAAGAGTTTCCATATGCCTAGCTTAACAGTTTCAGCCTGATAACAGTCTTCTAACATTTAACAGCCTTATGCAAGGACTTCACAGGCTTTCTCCCCTCAACCTTTCAATAAGTTTTATGAGATATTAATTAAGCCTTTAAGAAATCAAGAAACAATCTTGATCCAGAGCATCAGGCTTTTTCTAGATGACAAAGGCAGCATAAAAAGAAATTCTCAATTTATCTGTTTACACAGATTGCTGCATTCCTCCTTCAAGAATGAGCTGCTGATCGGGGCTGACTCACAGCCAGGGCTCAGACAAGTTGGGTGACTGGAACCTGGCACAAAGCACCCCATATTTCTTGTAAGTGCCACCAAATTTGACAGAGAAATTGTTATTCTCTGCCTGTGACTCTGCAGAGATCTGCAAAGCAGGGAGAAAAAGAAATGCTGAGTCAGAAGCCTGCACAGACAGCAGTCATCTCTCAGGTTTACCCCAGGTGAAGCAGAAATCTGGATTTTTCTAGCAACTCCTGCACACAGATAAGAAATTGAGCCAAGCTGTTCCATGCTAGCCCAAGATAGCTGGCCAGCTTGAGAGCGCCCTGACTCACAAGCCCACAAGCCATCACTTGAATAGATATTTATTAATCCAATGGCACAGCCTGTGTTTTCTGAAACACTGACTCAAAACCAGTTCCTTACACAGGCAGGCTAACTCTTCACACAGTCTGTCCCACTAAGGTATTAACAACTGCCTGCTTTGCATAAACACTGGGAGAGCTGAATACTTCTGAAGAGAGCAGATGTTAGGCTTCTATTCTTGCAAAAGGGCAGTCTTTCCCATGATGCCAGACATTATTGCTGCCTTTTGGGAAAGGCAGATGCATTAGTAGTGGATAAGTGCAGTTGGACTAGATGATCATTGCAGGTCCCTGAAATACTCTAATTCTAAAATAATTTAAGGTAAAAGGTACTCTAGAGTGAAAAGATTACATCTTCTAAGTGACAGAGATATTTCCAATATAGGTTGCAACAAGACTAAACAGACTGAAAAAACAACTATATAGATTTTGTTAGAACAAAAGTTAACACTAGTGATAGTTTTATTGTTTGTTTGCAGGATGCAACACAGTGACATAGTGGAATAGCTGCCTTGTCTTGCAAGATTTGGATACTGGAGTCATGCTGTATTACCTCCAAAAGCTTCCTAATAATTGCATTTGCACTCTGTGGATTAGAAGAAAATACTACAGTGGTAAAATCCACTGACTGAAATAAGAAATGCATAACCACCATGAGAAATGCAGATCCCAGTTCTGTCATCATTCCAACCCCTCACCACCACAATGAAGCGCAGATTTCTGGTCTTGCCCATTCCGTCAGTGCGTTCGCAGGTCCCAACCACCTGGTCAGATATGTAAGGGATGAGGCTGCTAATCTTCATACCAGGCTTCAGATTAAATGCTTTTCTGAATAATTAACTATTCTTAAACAGGACTGGGCTTTGTTGATCCTCTTGCACATGCTCAGCCTTAGCTAGGTGCCAGCCTGAAGAGACAGTCAGATTTACTACCATGCTTACAGGGAAACCCAAAGAGATGAGTAGATGGAGAGACTTTGCCAAGAAAGATGACAGCTAGAGGCCTGAGATTTAAGGATGATGCTCTCGGGCAGACCAAGTACATAACAGACCTGCATCAATCTCCAGCTGTTTCCAAATGTTAAGAAGGACATCCTACCGCTGCACGTGCATCAGTCAGGGCTTGTGGGGACATGATACACCACCCTTCAGTCATAAATTCTCCTACCCAAGCAAGAGTCAGACCAAATTGCTCTCCCAAAAAGCTCTGATAGCTCAGATGACAGCTAATTTTAATAGCATGCAGGATCAATAATCAACCTCCACTTCAAAAAAAACCAAAACAAAACTGGGAATTAAAACAGGAATTAGAAGATTAAAATAACAGCACAAGGTAACGGTTTAGCTGTCACAACAGCCAATAAATATATTTACTTACATATTGGTAATGCAAGAAATAAACTGGTAACATGAGTGGCATTTTATATAACAAACCAATCTCTGGTAATACGCTCCCTAGTTAAAAACCAAAAAGCCTGTGAAGGTCATTCAAGCAGGAAAGAAAACCCTTTCTGATGTTTGACATACCCCCAAACTTTCAGGAGGAATATGTAAACAGGCAAGGCCAAGCAGAAGCAGTCAGAAAGAGAGGCAGCAGGTACAAAGGATAACTGAAGCTTAGTCCACACCAGCTTTAAACTCATCTACATATTAATAGATATTGCTTCAGCTGCTTTCCAGAGGAGAGATCTGCAGTGCAGCTGTAACCCATCACACCCATTTGACAGCAGACTAAACACTTACGCCTGCATTTCCATTTTGCTGTGCTTTGAATGTTGATTCCATTTATCACACATAAGGGCAGCTAGGGACTCTTAAGTACCACAAAGCTCAGAGAAGTGATTTACCTGCCTCCGGAGCTGCCTTACTGCCAAGCTCCATCTCTCAGCAGAGCCCTGCTTCCTCTTAAAACAGCTGTAGAGATGCAGAATTGCCTTTATGTCAAAACGCACCTTGATTTATACTGCTTTTGAGCTTCATTAATAGAGACTGACTTTTCAGATTTTCAGCTGGATTTATCACAACAATTTACTCAATAAGTCATGAGACAAGTGGACTAAAACATCTCTAGGAACCTTCAGGGGACTCCCTTTAGGGTAGCTGGCTGTACCTGCAGGCTACATACTCCCTATTTTCTTGGATCATTTCCACATAGAGTCTAAGTGTTCAGTAAAAGCACAGACTACTTTCCAGCAAAGCAAAGTTTTGTGCTTCTCTTCAGTGAAGAAATTAAATTCCAGGTCAGCGTCACCATTTCTGTATCACTGTTCAGTAAGAAGCCATACTTGTTGCACCCCCAGATTGATGGGAGTGCAGTAAGATTTTTTCAGCAGAATAAGCAGGACTGCCTTTAAGTAAGTGAGAAGTTCATGCAATTTGTTTTTTAAATAGAAGCTGAGCTTTTCTGGTCTCTTAATTCCCACAAGGTCAAGATGAGTTCATGCAACATTCAATTCCCAGCCCCACAAAGTCATACGGCAAATATCAAAGACAGACAACACAGAGCAAACAGCCACTACAAACCAGGGATAGACCCGAACCAGTCACAGATGAAGAGCTCAGTGCCTGGAACCTCTTATTTTTACCTTGGTTTCTGACACACTAATTCACACGTAACAGGGGGATCTGTTATGGGCCTGAAGCGAGCAGAAATTAGATCATTTGCAAGAAAACAGTCTAAAGAATTTGAGAGATTATTTTTGAGGGGTAAACTTAACCATGATCAAGTTTCCATGATCTCACATGTTTTATTACCTAGTTCACACACAAAGCCATGCTGCAGGCCACCGCTCAGAATAGGCACGCAACAGCTAGACACATCACAAAAGTTCATGGTCACTTCCAGTTATTTCCCTCCTCGCTTCACAACGTTACTTACACTTTTCTGATGAATTCTACAAAAAGCTGTGTACGGGGACAGGAACTTTGTGGACACATTTTCATGAGGGCAAGAAATGAGAATGCTTTTCTAGAGGAGGGAAAAGACAAAAAAAAGAATTAGAAGTGCTGTTAGTCCTACTGAAACACTGAGGCTGCCAAGGTAGAACTATGATCTGGACTTGACTGTGGTCTCTCACTGCCTGAAGACTGATGGAAGGTGCAGTGTTGGGCTCATCTCCTTATGCCTTCTCAAGATGCAGGCCCTGTGTGGCAAGGGATGGCTGCTATGGCCTGGCCAGCCATGACATCCAGCCCCAGCCCAGCTAGGAGATGCTATGGACCAGTTCCAGGGCACTGCACGGGGCACAGGCTCAGGATAGCTGGTAGTTCAAAGCCATGTAGAGCACTGGGCAACGGCTTTGGGCTGCTATTTTGACTGGCGTAAGAGTTATCGCCCTTTCATGCGTCTAAAATGGCTACCAAGCAGCCCCGCTCCCCCCGAGCCCTGGCACCTTGGTGACTTCCCCAACTACGAAGCCCTCGGAAGCAGCGATGTCAGGGACACCCTCGGTGCTGAGCCCGCGGCGGGTCAGGCTGCCGTAGAGGGTCGGCTTCCCTGTGGGGAGAGCAGCCATTAACTCAGCCACCCCTCAGACACCAGACCTGCCCTCAGCTCACCTTCCCCTCACCCTCTCCTAAACCACAAGGCCCCTCCAACCTCCCTCACCCCCTCCTAACCCACAGGAACTCCACTCCCAAACCACAGGGAGCTCCCAACTGCCCTCATCCCCTGCTAAGCCACAGGGACCCTCCCAGCCCTCCTACCCGCACCCCCAGCCTCCTCAGCACTCACCAGGGCTCCGACAGCTCAGCCAGGCCTCGCCCTCATCCCTCCTACGGAAAGAAAGAGCGGCGGTGAGTGCGGG
>NW_010518816.1:0-1295 GCF_000687285.1 Phaethon lepturus | reverse complement strand
AGGCCCCTGTGTCTGTGTCCCCCGGGGCTCTGGCCCCAGAGCAGGCGTACGTGGGTCCCCCATGTGTGTCCCCCGGGTTCCTGGTCCCTGCGTGTCCCCCAGCTCTGTCCCCAGCACAGGGGGTACGTGGGACCCCCGCGTCCCCGTCCCTTGGGGCGCTGTCCCTTGTACGTCCTGCTCAGGTACTTGGGATCCCCGTGTCCATGTCCCCAGGGGCTCTGCCCCCCTCGCACCCGGCGTGGGCACTCGGGACCCCCACCTGACCCTGTGCGTGTGTCCCCAGGCTGCTGGACCCCCAGCGAGAGTCTCGCGATGGGGACAACAGGACCTTCTTCCGCCTGCTTCTGGCCTTCTTCATTGAGAGCGAGGTGAGAGCAGCCCCAGGGGGTGGGAGGGCAGGGGGGCCTCTGCGTGCCATGATGGTCCCCTGCCCCCCATCCCCAGCTCCACGAGCACGCAGCCTACTTGGTGGACAGCCTGTGGGACTGCGCCGGGCCTCGGCTGAGGGACTGGGAGGCCATCAGCGCTTTGCTGCTGGAGGAGTCGCCCACCGAGGGTACGGCACTACTGGGAGACACTGGAATGCGCTGGGATGTCACAGATGGGTCGCTGGAAAACACTGGGATATGCTGGGATGTCACTGGGAGACACTGGGATATGCTGGGATGTTGCTGGGACCAAGTAGGCTACATTGGAACGTGCTGGGACACCCTGGAGGTATACAGGGACGCTGCTGGGACACGCTGGGAGATGCTGGGATGCACTAGGGTGTATTGAGAGGCCACGGGGAGACGCTGGGGCGCTGCTGCAATGCGCTGGGATATACTGGAACATCACTGGAAGACAGCGGGGTTGCTGTGGGGCATCCTTGGCAGATGTCGGGACGTTGCTGGGAGATGCTGGGATGTGATGGGGAGACATGGGGGCAACACTGGAACATAGGAGGACATGCTGGCGTGTCACTGGGTTGCGCTGCGACATTGCTGGGGCAGCGGTGGGTGGTTGGAGGACATACTGGGGTTTGTTGGAATGCACTGGGACCTGCAGGGATGCCCTAGGACCCCTTGGCACAAGCAGAGGGAGTGCTGGGCCGCCCCCCCATTCCCCCCCCAGGCCTGGCGGACCGGCAGGAGAAGGCACTGGTGGAGATCCTGGCGGCCCAGCCGAGGGGCAGCCCCCGGTGGGCCGTGTCCCGGCCAAGAAGGTAACAGGGCTGGGGAGGGGGCAGGGGTTCCCCCTGGGCTGCCCTGAGCCTCCCCCTCTCTCCCCAGCCCTCTGCCCGGGAGCGCAAGGCG
>NW_010518815.1:9745-11120 GCF_000687285.1 Phaethon lepturus | reverse complement strand
GGCCAGGAGCAGGCCGGGGAGAAACGCGCCCGCCGGAGTTTGGGGACCCTTTATCACAGTGTGTCTTACCGGCGTCCAGGCCTCGCGAGCTTGCTTTTGTCCGAGCGTTAAAGCTCTCGTTCGTCTTGAACGTTGTACCTCCGGTTTTTTTTTTGCAGCCAGAGCTAAGGGAAGGCTTTAGCTTTTTACACTTGTGCAGAGCTTTGCAATTTTCCAGGTGTTGGTGGTTCTGTTCTGGGCTCCGGGGGGCCGTGGGGCAGGACCGTGGGCACCGGCACCAGGGCCGTGTGGCTGTTGGCAGACGCTGCTGTGCCTCTGCCCCTCTTTGTTCCCAGAAGAACTTGAAAACAGGATTGGTTTTGTTTTTAAAATACTGCTTGAATGGCAGTTGGATGAAATAGCCAATTGTTCTTAATTCTTTCGTACGCAACAGCCAAATCCTCTTCTTGCTGGCCCCAGCCGGAGCCTTGCTGAGCTGCTCCTTTCTGAAATGTCCTCCCACCCTCCGCGCGGTGATACGTGAAGGCCTGTGGTACACGGCCTTAAACTTGGTCGCACCAAGATATCTTCTGTGGTTTGGGTTTGCCCAGGATTTTGTGGTGTTGTCACTAACAGTTGTTCGCCAGTAACTCTAAAAGCTGAAATGGCTCGGGAGCAGCACCCAGCCAAAAATGTTTGGGTTTTTTAACGGAGTTGTGTTGTACCTGCACCTTCTAACCCTGCCATATGCCGCACACGGTTGAAAACATAACAGCAAATTTCCTTTGGTCTCCCTGTGGACTGGTAGGTCATGATCTTCAGCTGCCAGAAAGCTGCAGAAGTTAGAAGATCGCCATGGGCCCTAAAATACCCAAGTACTCTCTGTTCTCCTGCCGTGTTTTGTAGAAGTTTCTCGGGAAGCTGTGCCACACAGACGTGGTTTTCTTTTCTCTCGTGTCCCTTGCCGTACAGCCGTGCTGCTGCTTTCTGCTGCCCTGTGCTCTTGGCAACCCCCTCGTGTTTCAGGACCAGGTAACGCTGCGAGGCAGGATTTTCTTTTCATCTAAATACTTTCCTTCGGTTGTTCTCCAGCATTGTTTTGTCTGATTCACATTTGATCCGGTTTGTTTTTTAAAGAAACCCCACAACCATGAAGCTGGTAATTGAGTAAGAAATGTGGCTGTAACACCAATATTTCAGGAAATCTCTGTTAATGATACATTACTCCTTTGGCTCTAGATGTCTTGGCAAGGCAAAAAGCCGGTTGCGCAATTGTCGCGGTGCAGCGTGCAATTAGAACGTGGAGTCGCTTGCTTTCTGGATAAAGAGCTGCTCTTCACGAACAACTGGTTTAATGGGAGAGGAATCGTGGAGCGAGCTCTTAGGTCGTCAGCTG
>NW_010518815.1:5959-9721 GCF_000687285.1 Phaethon lepturus | reverse complement strand
AAAAATGGGGTGCAGGGGGGTAGCGGCTCTTTGTGCTTGGAGAGCATCTCCTGCTGCCGAGGTGCCTGGCAGCATCTCTCACAGCACCTAGGCTTGTGCTGCTGCTGCCTCGATTGGGTATGGGGGGGTTTAAGTTGCAAGGTGATATACTCAAATTTTCTTTTCTCACCTGGGAATAGCATTTCCAGGGAAGTGTCTGTGCGGCGGTGGTGGCATCCTCCCCTTGGATCGAGGTGCTTGCTGCAGCTCCGTGGGCTCTCACAGCTCGCCTGCTGCTTCTGCTCCTCTGCCCTGTGTCCACCTTCACCTCCCTCCTCCTCCCTCATCACCCATGTGATTTAGAATAGAATAATTGAATCATTAAGGTTGGAAAGGACCTCTAAGATCATCAAGTCCAACTGTCAACCCAACACCACCGTGCCCACTAAACCACATCTACACTCCAGGGATGGTGACTCCACCACTTCCCTGGGCAGCCAATGTTTCACCACTCTTTCAGTAAAGAAATTTTTCCTCATACCTAATCTAAACCTCCCCTGGCGCAACTTGAGGCCGTTTCCTCTCGTCCTGTTTCTTTCCCTCTGCCACAGTTCTGCATTTTCTTCTTCTGTCCTTGGTGTGAAAGGTGGCACCAGCTGTGTCTCCAGCTGGATCTGGTCACTAGTGAAGACAGGCAAACCTGCCCCCCAAAATTCCTCACCTTGAGCATGCTTACGTAGGGGTAGAGTCCATCCACATAATACCAGAAAGTCATCTGGGCGTTCTGGGGACGGATGAAGTCCGGCCGGCGCCCCAGACTGCGTGCACACAACCAGGCGAGGGCTGGTGGTGGCTGACGTTGCCATTGTCTGGTCTTAGACTCATCCAGCGGGTTTGTCCAGGAGTTTGGATTCAGGTGTGAGTGCCCCAGTGCAGAATTTGACAGCGTGGGTTTGAATATTTATGTGCATCTTGCATCATGCTTTTAATTATTCCCTCTGGAATAACAACTCCCTCTTGGTTACGCAGCACAGCTTCACGTGCAGGTGTTTCTGAAGGACTGCGAGCCCTGGTTTTGGAAGATCCTTTTCTGAATGGGTCCCTCGAGCGTGGAAGCCCACCCGTCTCCTTGGTGTAGCCTGGGGAGCGTCGGAAGGCGGAGCAGATGAGGGGCCCTGGGGAGCCTGCCGCGTGAGACGGACCAGGCACACCGCTCCAGCCGAGGTAACCTTGGGCGCATCTATGGCTGCGTAATCGGGGCTGCTACAAAGCCAGATATTTTGGACTTCGGTAGCGCTGCGTACCCATCGCTGTCACGCTGCGGGAGTTTGTGTCGTGCTTTCGGTTCGAGGCTGGTGCTCCGACACTGTGAAGTGGTGCGAAAACACCCAGACTCGTGTTTCAGGGCTTGTGGTGGTGCCACTGGTGGTGTTCCATAGCTGTTCCCTTTCCGCAGGGCTGTGTCGGGTGCGTGTCCCTGCATCCTTAGGGTGAAGGCATCGAGGGTTTCCTCAAGAGCCATTCGTTCCTCGGGGCTGAGGAGCGGGTGAGACTGTCTGCGGGGAAGCTGGCCGTTGCAGCACCCTGTTGTTACCTGGAGAAGAAAGAAGTGGCTGTGCTGTAGGGCAGAATCAGGGTGTCTCCTCCAGGACAGAGCAGCCTGCCGTGGAAGCTGCTTCTGTCTCTGTACGGCTCTTCTGTCATTGAACTTCAGCAGCCAACTGACTGAACTTTGGATTTGTCTGTGTAGTGGATGTATATGTGTTTTATTCAGAAGAAGGGATGCTGCAGCTGTGCTTGGGTAACACAGTTAGGGGAGATGAGAATACCCAGACTAGCCCTTTGGTTGGGTAGAAGCAACCGGTGCCTTTTTTTGGGGCAGGAGATTTTCGTCATGTCCCTGACTTGCACTGTGACAGTCCTTTTGCCTTTTCATGGGTTTCTGCTTTAAGCAGAAAATTCTCAAGAAATTTCAGTACTGTAGTAAGACCTACACAGGGTACATAAAATTACCCTGATTATTTTTTTTAGACACCTGCTACAATGTAACTTTTACAAAAAGTTTTAAATACATACTGCTGCAGTCGGTGGCAGTCCATTTCTGCTCCTCTTTGAGACCGCAAGGACCGTAATCCGTAACGGGAAAATCCTTTCTGTGCTTGTGTAGTGTCCACGGTCTCTTAAGTCCTGTGTGACAGTGAACTGAACTGTTCCTGATGAAATGTATGTGCAGTTGCGTGTTCCAGAACACTTTATGGCAAAGGGCAGGGGAGGTATCCGCTAACAGAGGGTCTGAAACCCACGTGGCGGCTCTGCTGCCTGCTGAGGATGGGGCCAGCGTGCCGCCCCCGAGGCTCGGCTCCTAAAGGCGCTTCCTGAGAACCTGGCTGGAAGTTAAGTAGAGGGTCAGGCTGCTTATTCCAGTGGCCATAGCTGCTTTACTGTCTGGCCAAACTTCCCTTTTCCCAAAGGGGATAAGGAAACCTCTTTGTATTTTGAGGGTGTTGGCGTCATGGGTAGCTACAGAGCATTTGGACACCAAAACGTTGCGACTTCTGCTGTTGGAGGGTGGAAGGTGAGCTATTGAATGTGCGTCCTGGTTTTGTAGGAGGCTGAACCATCTGTAGAAATTTAATGAGTCCCGAGAGCTGCTTCGATATTGCAGTCAGCGCATTAGCCCTGTTGTTTGCATGCCAGCTTGTTCTGCTTCAATGCAATGGGTGTCAGACCTGTTGGGCTGCAATTCAGTGCTTCCAAAATGTCGTTTTTATTCCCCTGCCTCTTCAGGAACTTGTGTTTGTGTTTTAAAACATCTAGCGACTGTACAAGGAAGGAGCGGGTATACTTCGGATCGAATAGCCGGTCGGCCTGAGGAGCCTGCGAGCAGGCTGAAATCCATTGCTTTGACAAAAATGCATAAAATCAGCTGCGTCACGTGCGCCGCGCAACTCGGGTGGATTTCATGGAGAGGGAGATGTTGGAAAGGTAACTTGCGTGCGCAACGCTCGGGGCCTGGCTGCTTGGGAGCATCCGGTGCGTGCCAGCTGTAATTCTCGCTGCCATTTGGCAGCATCTCTTTGGATCGTTAACGCCGCCTCCCTGGGGAGGCTTAGCAGCAGGTCTTGCCAGGGCTCCGGTTCTCCTCCCGTAACCCCCGTACCCTCACGACGGGGAGGCTTGCGGTAGGCTTTTCTCACTGAGGATTTTGTGCAAGTTGGGTGCTTTACATTCTCTTTGTCCTTCGGAAAATCCCCTCTTAAGTCCGTTGTAGCCTATATTTCGGTAATTTGGGCGTTTTCTATGTTGTCAAGCAAGAAACAGCGCTGCAGCCTCCCCCAGATAAGTCTTAACCCGATACCATGTAGTGCTGTTTGAATTTGAGGGTGTCCTGTGAAGTGTCTCGTAAAGACAAACAAAAAAGATCGAGTACTCTGCCGAGTACAATACAGTACTTGGCACTTAACGGAGTGTGAAACATCAGTTTTCCAGCTGAAACTTGGTGCAAGCTTGAAACTAAACTGGCCTATAAAATAATAATTGAAAGTATTTGTTGAAATATTGCTGTCGTAGCCATGAGGTCCCTATTCTTTATTAAAAAACAAAAATGGAAAAAGGAAAGGACATGGGCAAAAAAGTGGTGGTGTTTGAGGAGATGATATTTTATCAATGGTTGTTTGGCGCTTTTTTTTTTGTCTGACACAGTTTTGGCTGTAAAGTTTCTCCATTAGATCTGAAGGACTTCAGCTCTGTAACAGCAAATTCTTGTCCTTTTTGAATTCCAGT
>NW_010518815.1:3372-5381 GCF_000687285.1 Phaethon lepturus | reverse complement strand
GAGTGGGATGACTGTAAGTCATGTCACCCGAAAGTGCAGATCCTCTGCGTTAGTGTCGCACAGCTAGCGGGTACGGCATGTGGATAGCTAGTTCTGTGGCTGCAGCAACTGATCTTAGTCGGGAAGTAGAAAATTATCTGTACCTTTAATAAATGGACTTATTTTCTTGTTTGTCCTATCAGGGTAAAAAGGAGAGGATCAGTATTTAAAAACGCTTCTGCCCAGCAAGTTGTTTCGCGTGGGGTGTGGAACTGTCTGGCGTGGGTTGCAGCACGGGGGACCCATGGCTGTGCGAGGTTTGGGAGCCGTGCTGCTTGGGTGGCCCTGCAGTGATGTGTTTGGGAATGCCGGGGAGAATATAAGCCTCTTGCTAGACTAGTTCTCGGGATCTGCCCGTTGCGATACACGGAATCTCATTTAAGAAACATTACTGAGCCTTGAAGGGTGGGTTTAAATGAGGCTAGCGCGTATACTCTGTGTGTCTATCCTACCCTAAAGTGGAAAAAGGATGTGTTCGATAAAAACCATATCTGGCCAGTACTATTGGTTTTCATGCTGCCTTGAAGACTTCTCTAGGTTAAGATCTTCTCATCTTGCATCCAAGTAACTTTTCCACTTGGTGTTGGGGTGTGTGTGCTGTGGCTGGTTTGACTTGGAGATGCTGCAGTGAGCTGCCGTGTGTTGCACCGCGCCGGACTGAAACTGCGGGTCCCTCCAGACCCCGCCACGGGGCGAGGATGGAGGGAAGCACTTCGCTGGCTCGAACACCTTCGCTGCCGCGCGTCTGGGACTCCTCTCCGCTTTTTGTGAGCGCGGGCTTTGGCTGTAGCTCCTCGAGCACGGTCTGTGGCAGTCTCGCCTTGGAAGTTGTCATCCAAGAAGACGCCTACCTCCTTAACGAAAATGGGGCCCATAGGGTGGTTCTGCTTCCTTGAGCTCTCCTAGGAGAGGAGCTGGCTGTGAGGACAGCTTTGGTTGTGATCCAGTTTAAGATCAGAGATTTTGGCAGGAGGTGGCTTTAGAGGCTTCATCCAAGACTTTGATGTTTTCAGGATGGAAACCGTGTCAGATCTGTTCCTAATGCTGCAGCAGTCTCCGTGATGAAAGCCACCTGCGTATATTTGGCTGTTTCACTCTGGGCCGTGTGTTACTCACGCCCTTCCCCTTTGGGAAGGCTGGATGAATGGAGTGACGTCTGGCCGTACGTTGTTGAAGACTTGCTAACCTGAGCATGGCCTGTAGACGCTTCGGCGTCATCGCTTACTAGCTACGCAGGTACGTTTTAAAAACAAGGCTCTAGCTCAGCTGATGCTCCCACGCAGAGCTGTGTTACTCAGCCAGTTTCACCATCCTGGATTTCCAAAGAGATAATGGTAATGGCAGAGAAGCTGCCGGTTGTGTTTCGGTATGGAAACTGCTCTAAGTCACTGAATTTAGTCTGGAAAATATAGATAGCTTGAAAACTGGTAGCAAAACCCCTTAACTCTCGGTTGCATGGCACAATCACATGCTGCCTGTAAATTTGGTCTTTTGCGTTTTGAAGTTAGCCTGCTTTTTGTCAAAAGATGAACCTGAGAAGGAGCTGGAAGTGTTGTAAGGAAGCTCTGGGCTGTGAGAGACTTGTGTAGTGGGTTATGCTTCAGGACCAGGGAAGAGGTGTCTGAGCCAAGACTGTAGTTTCTTAACTAAAAGTTAAAATGGAAGTTACAGAAAGTTTAGGAGGAAAAAAACCCAACCCAGCAAAAGCAAGGCGGTCTTGACTTGCGTCTCAGCATTTACTGCGTTTCTGTATGATGAAGCATCTTTAAAAGGGTAGGGGTTTCTGGAGAAAAGCACCAAAACGTCCACGATCGCAGGAAGCCCGCTGGTCAGGCTGCTGTGGTCTGAACCCATGCTCTCCCCATGGCTCGTGTCGTCCTCCTGACTGTACGGCTGAGAAATCTGCCTTGCGGCTGGAGGTGCCATTTCTGGATAATGACACCGGAAAAATCGTTGTCTTTGTTGGAGTT
>NW_010518815.1:0-3341 GCF_000687285.1 Phaethon lepturus | reverse complement strand
ATTCCTGTGATGGGGACAAGGAAGAGAAGCTGGGCTGGAGCAAAGCTACGATGGGGTGATGTTGTACCAAACCTGCTGGAGAAAGCTGGGTGACTAAATGGGAGGTGAGCCCGGACCCGAGAGCTGTCTGAGGGCCCGTGCTCGGCGTCGCAAGAGAGATGCACATCGAAGTGCCATTTGGCAACGTGAACGGCGATTGTGCAGGGCCTGGGCTGGCGTCGCTGCGGGTCCTCTCCTGAATCCTGGCTGCCTCGTGCTAGGCATTCCTCCGTGGGCTGGAAGCAGAGGGGACTAGCCTGGGAGGAGAGGTAAGCAGCACCTGACTCGGGAAACAGGAGCGGGTATCGGGAAAGCCAAGGTGCAGTCTGTCTCTCTAAATAGGCCGGTTATTTGAAACGTCACAGATGCTTTCTGCAACGCAACAGGGAAAGATCGAGCCCTCCGAGAAGAGTGGCCTGGCTGTTCTGAGGGACGCCGGGTCAGCCTGGCTGTGTGCGTCTTCCCACGCTCATCCTCAGGTCTCCGCAGGCCGGGGAGGGGTGCCTTTGCCTCCAGTACACTGGTGTACCAGCTTTTCTGTCCCTTCCTGCGTCCCACACAGCTGTTTGCGTCCAACAGCCGTGACCTGTGTGGACCCAGCTTGTAGGTATCGTCAAGTGTAGAGAAACGTGGCAATGCCAGCGAGAAACGTGGCAATGCCAGCGAGAAAGTTTCAGTGGGAGCTTACTACTTTGGGGGTGGGGGGTGGTTTGAGAGCTGTGGTTGCATATCAATAATTATCAGGAAGAATTGTGTCTCAGCTTTTAGGAAGTAGAGCAAGGTGGTGTAGCATACTGAAAAGATGCTATCTGTTGGAAACATAACCCGCTTTCAACCTGCAAGCTGCTCCTGCTTCTGAATTCCCCTTCAAATTCCCCTTCAACTAACAGGGAAAGCCCTGAAGGTGAGAAGGGGTCTGTGTGGGTTGGGGACCTGATGCCGCCTTGCCAGTGACCGCTGAGCAACCTGTTTCCCTGCTGAATTTGTAGGAAACGCAAGTACTGCGTACAGGTCAGTGCCCAGCGTTGGCGCGTTCGCTTCCCCTGGTCTGTGCCTCACTTTTGTGCACAGAAATTTGCTGATAACTCCTGTCCGTGCAAGAGCTTTCCCTGTCGCGCATCATTGTAGGAGGTTTTTAACTTGCCCCCAGCCAAAGCAGGACCTGGTTTGCCAGAGGTGATTTAGCAACCTGGCAGTTGGTAAGTCCGGTAACGTTGTAAACAGTCCTGTTTGCTGACTGCTAAGCGACTTGGCTTGTTTTAACACAGTTCCTTAAAACGGTACCCAGTGTGATTAATATTGCAGAGAACTGGAGTGCGCCTGGGAAAAGGGAGGGAGGATGAGGCTTCCTGGAGAGGCCAACTGATGCAGCGGATAACTGGGAGGAAGTAACTGGCAAAATATGTTTCTAATAATGAGTTGTGATTTACTGGTGCTACTGGCGACAGCTGAGCGGAACTTGTGCTAACCGACGTTTCTTCTGGCGTTGGGAGGGACGGGGGTACAGCCCCACGGCTGCTGGCTCCTGGTCTCAGTCTGCCTGCGCGATCCTCGTCTCGTAACGTCTTTGCTCGGCGGTACCGCAGGAAGGGAAGGAGCCGCTGCTCCTTTGTTGGAAGGGAGAGCAAGGCGCGGGAGCGGGAGCGTGAAGCCCGCTGTTCGCGGCGTGGCCGTCGGCAGCAGCTCTTCCCCAGGACTTCGACTTCCCTCTGCTCTTGCCCATCTCTCGCCTCCGCCACAGCCCGCGGGGGCCGTGTGCGGGCGGCTGGGCCGGCTCAGGCTCTGTAATGGCACTAACGAGCCTGGGCTCTTTCTGGATATCCTTGGCCTTTGTTCTCCCATCGGAAAGCCAGATGTTGCCAGAGTTCCCGTCCCGCTCCCTCTCGTTGCTTTTTTGTTTCCCCGAGCACTTGGGAAGCGCATTCCTACTTGATTTTTTGTTTAAATGTGCACGTACCGAGGGATTAGGAGCAGCATGCACCGTCTTTATGCAAGCGATGACTGCCAAAATACCGGTTTTAGAAAGTTGTACAAGGCCTTTACCAAGGTATATGCCTTCCAGGTGCTGATGGGGAAAACCAGTTGCAAATTAGCGTAGAAGCTGGGGTGGAACAACTCCGCGCTGCCTTGATTGCCATCTGAGCAACGACGTCTTTATCTTCGCCAGACGTAGCACCGTGTTCTCATTGGATCTGCTAGAAATAAATAGGGATTTCTTCAGTGACCTGAACAGTTCAAAGCCGTTAAAACTTCTTGCATTGTAAGTGTTAAGTGTTTTCATGCTTATTGTGTGGAAAACACCAGGAGAGAGGTCTTCAGCTGCTTGTTCTCCTCTCTCCTGTCCCTCCTCCAGGAAAACCGACACAAAAAAATCCGCTCGATCTGCCCTCTGGAGCAAAGCCAAGGAGCTCTCCTGCAATATGCCTTACGAGTATGTTTTGCTTCCCTAAAGTCTTCTGACCAGCTCTTGTGTAGCTGATGTGAGCTGTGGGAATGCCTGGTAAAGCAGGAGACATGAGCTGCTTTGTTTCTTACTTCTAGAAATTCCTTTTAGGTAAAGCATCTGCATCAGCAAACCATTTCGTTAATCAGTGGTGGATGATTGTGGGGGACTTTTAATGTAATAAATGAAATACTGGAACATTTTGCTTCTGGAGATATGCTTTTTGGGCAAGTGTATGTGATTCTCTTAACAACACTTCCAGAAACAAGGTTGTATTCGGAAGCTGAGTGAGTGTAGCCGCTTGCGAGCTGAGGATGACATCAGCTGTGATTGATGTTTGCCTCTGCTTGAGCTTGGCACTCTGCTGGGTGAGTGGCGTAAGCCGTGGGGGACGATGAATTATTCAAGAAGAGGTGATACTAAGGGGGATTTAAGGACATTAGCTCTAAGTGCGTGAGCGTCCCGGGATGGCGGTGAATCCGTTGACACGCCGTATCAGCCTGATGTACAAAAGTGCCAGGGAAACCTGAAACGTCGCAGGATTCGCACGCCGCTTTCTAAACCGCGACGGCGCGTGTTGCCTTGCTGGAAGGATGTCAGACCGGAGCGTGGACTGTCGTCGCCCTGGGGCCCGTGTGAGTCCATGTTAAAGAGCAACAGGAGAGCCCCAAACAAGCCCTGACACAATTCGAGTCGTTGTGTTCGGCTTGCGTTGGTAGATGACCCAGTTTCTCTCAAACCCCCGTTGGCGCGGAGCAGCGTGGCCGTGCAGCCCTGGCCCAACGCAGACGGCTCGCCCGGTGATTGCCTTCGCTCAAGCGGCCGCCAAGGACCAGACGCGGCTGGGAGCGGCGGGCTC
>NW_010518814.1:902-1121 GCF_000687285.1 Phaethon lepturus | reverse complement strand
GGGGCCCTCCGGCTGTCGGGATGCTGCGGCGCGAGGGTGAGATGAGGTTTTCCTCCGTGGCCTCATCTGGGGAGGATGCGCGGAGCGATGCCTGTGTTCCGCTGTCCGTCCTGCGCGCGTTTGCAGGCGCCGGACGCGGTGGGTGCCTCCTCCTGCTCTCCCCCACCTCCTCCCTCCGTGCCCTGCCTCCCAGCCTGCGCTGCCGAGGCGCCGACGGCC
>NW_010518814.1:478-703 GCF_000687285.1 Phaethon lepturus | reverse complement strand
CGCTTGGGCTGGATCGTGCCCCTCTCTGGAGTCCGGGTCCGGACTCTGGGGAGATGCGGCTCCTTACACGGGATTTTCCAATAGGCGCCTAAAGCGTGGGCGGACGTGTGGCAAAGCCAGGGCTTAGGTCTCACAGAGCCTTTTTGGAGGCGTGGTGGTGGGGAGGGCTCAGGGGGAGGCTGGGAAAGGGATCCGGGCACACGTAGATGGACCCTACTCTTGCTG
>NW_010518814.1:0-362 GCF_000687285.1 Phaethon lepturus | reverse complement strand
CCCAGCCACAGGGAGCTGTTTTAGTTGGAAAAACATTGAATGGAGTAAAAAAAAATAAAAAAAAAGGAATAAATTATATCAGAGAAAACAAAAATATAATCAATAAAAAGCTTGGTGCGAGAGTTCGGGGGAAGAGGGAAGGGTTTGGGGCTGAGCCGTGGGGAGGGCTGAAAGGCAGAGCTGTGCTGGAGGGGGGCTCTGGGGCAGCCCCCTCTGCCCGGAGATGTTTTTCCACCTCGCTCGCGTTGAAGCCGCCTTCGCACCGCGCTGGGGGGAAGAGCTTGCTTCCCGTGGCCACGGGGGTCCCGCTCTGGTGGGGACGGGGTTTGCTCCTCTCCACTCCCGGCTCTCGCAGGAGACGT
>NW_010518813.1:0-2745 GCF_000687285.1 Phaethon lepturus | reverse complement strand
CTTGCCGCGGTTTCTGCACGTCTCGTAGGGCAAACGGCATTGGAAAATAAATACCCCGGGCCAATAAATTCCCACTAGCGCTACGCAGAGTAGGCTTTCTACTTTAGAAGCTCTCCCCGTGTAAAGAGGTATTTGGGTTGTCTCCGAAATAATAAATCCCAAAGGCAGACAATAAAATTTACTATCACGGGAGTAACAGAAGCCTAAAATATTCCGAACATGTTCCTTGAACAAATAACATAATCCCTGGCACACTGGAACACATGGTTTGCTTCAAACATGCTTCATTTTGTCATCGCATTGAGTGTACAGTATTTCTCTTTGGGTGCAAGAGTGATTGATATCTTTGGAAGAATTGTTTGCAAGAACATGAAAGTTGCCAAAGCAAACACGTTGGAGGGAAGTGTGCAGAAGGGGGAGCAGAAGTATTTGGAGTAGATCTGGGTTTGGGGAGTTCACACAGAGGTGAGACAGCTAGAAGTAGAACAAATAAAAACATTCTGCACACTTCATCTAAATAAATTATATACAAAAATTGCCCTTTTGTAGCCGGCAACAGCACAGTTACCACGCTTCCCTCACGCCCCTATAGAATGTGGGCTGGAAGCCAACTTTCTTCAGCTAATGATTTGTAACTTTTGCTCCACTTGAATGGATCTATTAATATTTAGATCTCTCCAATTCTGCTCCATACGAGCTGTCAGCATTGTTAAACAAAATAATCTATTTACCTTCTGTTGTACGTGTCCAGCAGTGGCTTGCGTGGCTCGATGATGTACGTTAATAGGTTTTTCTTACGCTCCACTGCACTGGCCAACGGCAGAACTTCACATATTTTGATCTTTCTTCTTAAAAAATAATGTTTGACAAAACTCGTTGGATCGCGCAAACTTTGGGGTGTTAATTTAATAACTTCCATTCCTGAAGGACAAATATTTATTTTAATTCCCCTTTTATCCTTTTCTGCCATCAACATCTGGGGAAAGCCGTTGCTCTGGCTGGTTGAAGATGGCCAGATCACAAGGGTACTTTGGCGGGAGACGGCGAGGAGTGCGTGTTTTCGGACACGTATTTCCGAGGCAAAACCCCTCGCTTGGGCAGATCTCCGTCCCTCCGAAACTCCCCTTAGTAAAGCCCCTGACCCTCCGCGCCCCACTTTCACCGCATTTCCAATATGAATTTTCCCTGTGTTGCAGAAGTCTCAAAATAAAGAAGCAGTCAAAGTACTATATACAAATACTTACATATCCCCTGAAACTCAGTGTTTTTGCTGAATATCTGTGACCTACGGGGGGAAAAAAAAGAAAAAAAAAAAAAAAAAGAACCCACAGCTCGGTCCATCGCGGAGAGTTCCCACTTCCTCGGGAATGAAATTCGGAGGCCGCGGGACGGCTCTGACCCTGCACCCCCCCGCGTGGGATTTTCACTGATTTCAGAGAGGCTTAACCCATATTCTCCTCCCGTCCTCAGCCTCCTGCGCCCCCAAAACATCAACCCCAACCCCCCACCTCTTTGCCTTTCTGCCCAGCCCTGGGTGAATGGCAGCACAACTGCACAAGTGACTCCCGGAGCAAGGGCGCAACCAGGACTCGCAGCAGTGGAGCAGGGATCAGATCGGTGCCGGGGCACAGTTTCGGCTAAAAACCTGCTCCATCTGGAGCTCTGACCCCATGTTCATGGGGTTGCAGAAATTCCCCATTTGGATTTTAAAAAGAAAAAAAAAATTCCCAGTGCTAACAAGGAAACTTGCCTTTATAACGCCCACGAGGAAAACAATGTGAAACATGGAAAATGCAGACAAACAGCTCAGCCACCTGCTGATTGCGATGGACTACCAGGCACACAGCTGCAGCTGCCCCTGGGTCTGGACAGGGAGCATCCTCAGCCTTCATCTACATCTTTTCTGAAGGAGAAAGGTCACCAGCATCAGGGCTTCTCCCGGGGTGGCAGAAATGCAGATACTCGCCCTGGGAAGATCCTGCACTCTCTAAAATTAAGAAAACTCTAAATTTGAGTAAAACCTAGCAAACTCTCAACTACCGCTCATGCTGTCCTTTGATGCTTGCAAGCCGGGCACCCTCTTCTGACTGTCTCTCGGGCACCTCCGGAGCTGCGTTTCGCGGTGAAGGGCCCCAGAAGCTGTCCGTGCTGGAGGGGTGCGGGCAGGGGTACAGCCCATGCGCAGGGATAAGCAACAAGCTCGCCTTTTCGGAGGGGGTGGCCTCCTTCCTCACATGCTCAGCGGCCCGACCCGGCAAGCCGGGACAAAGTCTGGGGCAATACCTCCTCCCTGCCCGAGGTGGGTCCCGGGGGTGCCCTTCGCCCCTCGGACCTCAGCAGAGCAGGGTTGACATCCTCCGGGAGCGTTTAATGGAGAGATGGGCTCTCTGCTGCCGAGGAGATTTGTCTGCTGAGCTGGGCTCGCTCTTGGGGCGGGGAAGAAGAAAGTAGATTCTATGTCCCTAAGGGAAATAATATTTGCTCGGTTTTGTCCTTCGGACTCGTCCCGTGGAGTTCGCTGGGATTAGGCGTGAGCAAGCACCCCGCCCGGCCGCGGGCAGAGGACGAGGCGCCGGGACACGGTGGAGGCCACCGCGCTCCTCACACACCTGGGGACCGGGCCCAGAGCCCGTCCTTCCCCTTGCTCGCCTGGGTGGAGAGGAGCAGACCCTCCCAATTTTCCCCCATTCGCCTCCCTGGCAGAGTGTTTGTGGAGGAAGTGATTCTGGAAGATGGGGAGAAAAG
>NW_010518812.1:25358-27194 GCF_000687285.1 Phaethon lepturus | reverse complement strand
CGCTGGAGTAGGGCAAGAGTGTGAGGAGGAAGGAACGGCTGAGTGTGATGAACTGACTGCAACCCCCATTCCCTGTCCCCCTGCATCACTGGGAGGGGAGGAGGTAGAGGAAAACCAGGAGTAAAGTTAAGCCCAGGAAGAGGGGAGGGGTGGGGGGAAGGTGTTTTTAAGATTTGGATTTGTTTCTCGTTATCCTACTCTGATTTGTTTGGTAATAAATTAAACTAATTTCCCCAAGTCGATTCTGTTTTGCCCGTGACGGTAATTGGTGAGTGACCTCTCCCTGTCCTCACCTCAACCCACGAGCCTTTCCTTGTGTTTTCTCCCCTGTCCAGCTGAGAAGGGGAGTGACAGAGCAGCTTCAGTGGGCACTGGCATCCAGCCAGGGTCAACACCCAACAGCAACAAATGATAATAGTCCCAGGTGGTTCCTTAAAAATCGTTTAGATTAATACAAAATAATCAGGTTTGCATGTGGACTTTTGGAGTTTGGGAGTGCATCTAGTGTCCCTGGAAAGTGCTGGATCGACTGTCCACCCACAAAGAGGAGCAGCAGGTGGGACACTGCCACCTTCCCTGTCTCATCCTGGAGGGTCCTTCGCTGGCTGAGATGAGCCGGGGAGCTGCAAAAGCTGGCATCGGAGACACGCCAAGCCGTGCCTGGCGGCATCCCGGCCCTGGCATCCCTTCCTGTTCCCCCGGCTCCTGCAGGGGCAGGTGTGCAGGAAGAGCCACCCCGGCCAGCCGGCCGACGGAGGTGAACCTGTGACATGAACCGGCAGCTGAGGATCACGTCGCTGCCATGAGGTCTCTTGCTACAGACAGGCAGCTGCAGGGAGGGACGCAAGCCCACTCCTTTGGAGGACAGGGGTGAAGAGGCGAGGCCCTGTAGGTTGTGGTGTGAGCAGGGCTGCTGTGGCTGCTGCCAGGAAGCTGGGCGCCCCATTTTACTGGAGCTATGTTGAAAATGGCAGCCGAGGCCAAATGCTGGTGTATTTGCCATCTGAAAGCCCCATGGCACCTGGGAGCTCTCAGCTTTGGGTGGCAGAAAGGGGCACGTTGGGACATGAGTCAACCTTGCTCTCCTCAGCAAGCCCACAGCTGCCATTTGAGGGAGACAGACTCCATTTTGAACCACAGTGCAGGCCTCTGGGCCACAGTCGGCACGCAGCTTGCGCTCACGGTTTTACTCTCTGCCTGCAGCTCATGTGTTTGTCACAGAACATCAGCTCTTCTTTGTGGAAATTGCACCTTCTGTTGAAAATAAAAAGTCACTTTTGAGATCTGATGGGGGCAGAGAAAAGCCCGGTGCAACTAAAAGAGCCAGAAGGCAAAAAAACCACCCAACTCAAATTGCCGTTGTTTTTTTTCTAACAAATCTCCAGTCCAAAGACGGCTAATTCATGATTTCTCCAAAGGTGGTGTGGTCCATACTGTGGCTATATAGCATGGGGCACAGTGGCTTCCACCTTCCCTGGGCCGAAATGTAGCTGCCACCTCTCCGTGCCACAGCAGCGAGGCAGCGGAGAGAGATGCAGGCGGTGGAAAGCCTGCTGCCTTGTCAGAGATGAGGGATGCTTGGAGCACAGTTTGCTCATGGTTTTGCCTGGCATCTGTCTTGGTCACATGTTGTGGGCATGGAGACGCTCCTCTGGCCGACAGTCCTTTTTGCTGTGAGGCTTTTTTAAGAGTCCCCAAAGAAAGCAGTTGTGTAAGGGCAGTGCCAGCAACTGTGGGAAAGTGCCCCGATGGGAGAGCTCCACCCAAACCAGGACCCCTGAAACGGCACCCTCACAGCCCCAGTGCTCCCGTCCGCGCCAGCCCGCCGGACCGGCT
>NW_010518812.1:7054-25327 GCF_000687285.1 Phaethon lepturus | reverse complement strand
AACCGCCCCCCCGCCGGCCCAGGGCCCCCCGCCCGCGCCAGCCGGCAGCACCGGCTGCGGTGCTGCCGGCTGTTGTGGGGGCCCCTCACGCCGCAGTGGAGCTGGAAGCCGAAGGCAGGAATTCCTGACTCGGCTGACCTGAATCCAAATATCTGAGATTAAGAATGAAATAAATAAATAAATAAAAAAGCAGTTAACTCTTTTCAACTGAGTTAGCAATTGATGCATTTTCCAGGCTTGCCTCTCATCTGGTTGGGAGCAGGAAACAATGCCCCTGAACAATCTTTGAGACACCGTTTTCAAGTGTTGCCTTGGCCCATGGGTGTCACAGAAACAGCCTGCCACCTGGGACACCCAGGGCTGCTCAGCCTGTAATAACACAGGCACCCAACAGCCCCGCGTCCCTCTTCGGAGCCCAGGATCGATAAGCATTGGTCGGGAGAAGGCTTTAAAGGGTTACCAGGCTGCAAGAGGGAAGGGTGGGGAGCGGAAGGCGCGGGGGGAACCGCGGTTCTCTTACAATCGTCAGATCAAGTCACAGGGTGGAGGAGGATTTTCCAGATCCTCTGACCTTAAGGTTGGGGAGTGAAAGGAAGAGGAAGCACATTTGCACAGATCCTCTGTCAGAGCTTCCTCAGGGAGGGGCTCAGTCCTTCTGGCCCTTTGCTACATGCGGGGCCATGCACACACATACACACAGCTAAATAAACACGGAATGAAGTTCAAAGTAGACCCACAGGAGAAAACTTAATCTATGGGAACCTGTTATTAACACTTGAGTTCACAAATCCCTCATATCTTAAACATTAAGTGTTTAACCACCATAAAAGAAAACATTTGCTGGGTACCAGGAATACCTTGCAGTCCTATAGCACTTTCTAAGATTTTTCAATCACTTTATGAGCCGTTAAGACGGATTATGCCTTTGGGTAGGCCCTTTAGAAGACTGTGAAAAGCAGGGAAACTGAGGCATAAAACTTAAATTAGTTGGTGAGGTCACTTGGGACCCCTGTGGTAGAGCTGGGCAGGGAGCAGAGACCCCATAGTTCCCCATCACTAACTTTGCACCTGATCCAAAGTCCATTGAAAACACCAGGAGTTTTTTATTTACTTTAATAGGTTTTGGCTTAACCTCTTCTGCCACAAAGACATCATCATTTGTATTTTATAGCACATCTGTCCTGCAGAACAGATGTCTGAATCCTCAGCATAGGTTTCTGAGACAGTAAGAAATATTAGAAATAGGCATAAGAGAATCTCTCTCATTTCCCCATTTTACTTTTTTCTCAAAAAGTGATCATCAAAGGTAGCAATTCAAAGGTTCATTAGCAATACAGCCAAATTTCTCCTACATTTTTCTCCTTCTCCCTTGTTTCTCCTCTTGGCCATTTTTTTTCTTTTTTTTTCCCTCCTCATTTTGTTTTCAAGCTACAGGAAATGTTAGCATGGGCCCTTTTAGATTAGACACAGCATTCAGTGGGTGAGACCCTCCCTACAGTAGATTTTGAAGAACAATTAGGACATTATAACTGTGAAGAGGCACTTAGACCTGCAAAATTGCTCAGTAGTTTATGTTTCCTAATCCTGAATAATTCACCTCTTGCAGAACATTAAAAATAATAACCTAGCATGCAAGGAATTCATCTCCTTACAGTAGCAGAACTGCCCCAGCCAAAGTGTCAAATTCAGTAAGTGCTCTTTTCAACAAGCATTTTTTTCTGTTCCACACATTATAATTGTGTATGTGTGAGTGCCTGCAGCAGTGTAGTCTCCTGGCAGGTAAACCAGGTGAAGGGAACTGATATTTTTTCTTGAGTCACTAAGCTAATTCAGTGAGGGTATAAGCCATGTTAGCATCTCCATTGTGGCTGGATCTTCATCTCAAGTGGGAAGGTAGTTCAGTCTCCTCAGCTGATCACTTCTCAGCATTCACCCATTGTTGGTTGTCAGTCGTTTTTTTAACACATCTAAGTCATCTGCTGCATTTTCTTATCTATTCACCCACACTCCTATATCTCTTCCTTTTATTTCTTCTATGATGCTGATACACAGAAATGATACAGCTCTTCAAGTGGCTGCGTTTTTTAACCTTTTGATACGAGGTGGTGTTTACACAGCGTTCTGTTCACCACAGCATGGAAGAAACAGACCTTTTAAATGGTGATTTACAAACCCTTCAATCTGACATTTTCACATCAGAGAACCACTGGTTCTGACAAATGAGCCAACACATCTGAACATTGGTACGCTCCATCTTTGTAATGTTTCTTTGCTTCCAGTCATCAGCTTTTGTTTAGACTACATATTTCTTCCTCTTACTTCTGAATACTTTATTCCCACGAAAGAGATAATGATATTTATTGGCTATTACCTTCTGGAGGTCTAAATTTTATTCCAACAAGATAACAAAGATAGCAGTAGGCCACTTCTGATTGGATTTTATCTCTGCCCATTTGAAAAAAAAGCACAGTTTACACAGATAAAAAGGCCTAGACAGAATGAGAGCATTAAATGCCCTCTCCTTCAGAGACAGCTAAAATCCCTTGCCTTTCTGGTTTACAATTGCCTGTGGAAGGGCTTTGCCATCAGGAGGTCTGCCAGTAACAAAACCCAAGCTCCAGCACACCTTGCTCACTGCTGCATTTCTACCAGCCAGATCATGGTGCAGAGGCAGCACTTGTAACACTGGTGAGTGGCCTCTTCCAGGTCCTCTCCATCCAGTCCCATCCTGCAGAAAGTCTCCAGGCTGTTCAGTATAGGTCTTCTTCAAGAGGCTCCAGGGTGAGGAGAGATGGCAGGAATTGGCCATCTTTGAACTCAATGCGAGTGCTGACAATCACTCAATCTTTCTGGAATACATAGCACAAAAATTCAGCCTCATCTCCCAGTTCTTCATAATGCCTGTCCTGGCCAATGCCAACTTCATAAACATTGTACATATGACCTAAGTATTTATTGAGTTTTGACCTATTTAGACTCCTGAATGCTTCTAAATAACCCTAATATTCAAGACAGCTAGAAATTCATCTTCTCTTTGTAACAAGAAAATTGCAACCCTATAATAACCTGCAAGCGGGACTGCTGGACGCAGTGTCAGAGCATCTTTAGCATCAGCGATTCATCCAGTAGCTTCAGTTTGTTGTAGGTGTACCTGTACTTGTACACTGGGAAACAGCTCCCTTCAGTGCAAATTTCACTTGCTCGGTTCTCTGCCTGCTGACTGAGGCAGTACAGCCACATCACACCAGTGCTCATGTCAGCACCAGTCACCAGCAAATGCAAAGTCCAATTCCAGGTCTCCAGATGGGAAAGTCCTTCCTGAGACAGGTCACTCCTTTCTGTCTGGGACAACACCTTGCTTTAACATTTGCATCCTCTTGGAGCAGTGATGTTATTACCAATAGGAGGAAATCAACAGGACTAGATTAAATCATACCCCTTACTCACACAAGAGCCAGGAATGACTGCAGGCTTTGTGGGTGGAAACCAAAGGCAAATCTCATTTCTTCGACTCAGCATTTCTTAAGGAGCTCTTCATGCATATACACCAAGTCTCAAACAATAATATCTCTTTGCCCACTCTGAAATTTAGTTATATTGATTAGGGGAGGAGAAAGACAGACAGACTTTCTTTCTGAGACTGCTGTTCCTCCTGACTAATTCTGGGGAGGCTCTCCTGGACCTGGTGTCAGGGGCTGTTCCATCAGCAGCTCTGCAATGACGCTGGTGATCCTTTCCTATCCCCTCTCCAGAGCCACCTGGAGTGGGTCACATCTGGATGGGGTTCCCACAGGAGGACTTTGTGATGTGAACAACCTATTGTGAAAACTGAAAACCAGCGCAAAGCTAAAAGGAGCTTGGTGTTTCCTCTCGGAGGTCAGGAAGAACAGCTTCCAACTTTTCAGTCGCGTGTTTTTGCTCTGCCTTGTGTGGACAGAGTAGTCATATTTGTCTTGTTTCAAGGCTCCCAAGAGAGGACAAAACTAAGCTGCAACAGATTTCTACATTTCAGCAAAGACGTATTGTGGTCTTTCAAGGAAAAGAAAAAACAGTGTTGCTGTTCACAGCTTGAGCTGCCACTGGAGCAACATGGCAATGTCTTTTTCATGAATCAGCCTGTGTTTACTTGCTAACTGGACCAGTGCTCTCACATGACATCAGACAGCTTGCACATTGTGCTCTGTGAAGCTTGCACAACTATCCCATCTTGCCACCTGCAGCAAGCACTCCACCAGCTTTGGTTATGGTTCCTCTGTGTTGGCTCCTCTACTTTCTGCAATTTTATGAGACTTTTGATGCTACGCAGGCAGAAATCAGAGGCAAAAGCCCAGATCACATTTTAGAAATTCTTTGTCTGCAACTCCAGGGTCTGTTTCCTACACTACCTGAGCATTTTGAGTTACAAAAAGTAGTGGACATTGTTTACAGGGCTTATGTTCTTTAACAATGTGCAAAAATTATGGTGTTGCATTAATTTTTGCAATGCTTTCCATTTTCTACCTGATTCCCATGTAGCCACCTTTACAAGGTAACGAAGGTAACATTTGGGAAACACTGGTCTCATGCAGTAGTGTGCAGTACAGAACTGTGCAGTAAATCATCCCGTTCTCTGAATCCCCTGATGTGACTTTTCCCAGGCAGTGATGTTGATGGGACAGAGCCCAAGAGAACCACAAGCTGCAAAGGAGCAAGTCTCATCACCACCAGCTGTTGGTGAGACTGCACCTTGCCACAATACAGCCAAATCTTCTGATAGCGAGGGCCAAGTCCCAGCTCTGAGATAGTGCTGTACAATCAGCTATAGCTATCAAACATCTGGAAATCTGAGATAAGCATAAAAAAGCCTAGAAATTTATTTGGGCATAATTTATGAGCAGGAGAGGGAAGGGTCTGAGGGAATCCAGCTGTATGAATCCTCATTCCTCCTAAAGTTTCTGCTTTGCTAACAAAAAATATTGTGAGCCGGACTTTGCTGGAATCTTTATTTTCAAATTTCCAGTTCTGGAGTAGAACATCTCCTTAGCTGATGACTTCTCAGGAATGGGTTGAAGGAGTTTAAAGCTGCTCCCTGGGTAGAAGTGGCTCAAGGTGTGCCAGCAGGAGTGCAGAGGTGGGACGCAGGCCAGCACCGCGGCTCGGGCACACTGCTGAGTGGGCTTGCACCTAGGCAGGGGAAGGCAGCGATAGCCTCGCACTTGGGAGCGTGCTGGCAGGCTGCCTTCCTCTCTGGCTCCTGGAAAGGTGGATGTGATTAAGCCAATTGTCCTGACCATTAAACCCGCAGAAACAGTAATTGCAGAGCGAAGGTGAGCCTGAGCTCTGAGTGCGGGGATGCTCGGATGTAATGGATTTGTTTAGCTTGTCACAGAAACGGAGACTACTGTTAAAATTTGAAGTCTACTGGTTTCTGCAAGTGTTATGTTTTTTAGCTTGTGATTTCCTTTAAAAAGCCCCTGTCTCTCTTTCACCCTCTTACTGTTGTTTGTTTTTCAAACAGATAAGGACACTTGGATACTGACACTGGAGAGTGAATTATTCTGTAGTAAGAGCCAATAATGATGAATGGATCAATTTTTCTTTCAGAGAGGAGGGAGCAGAAGGTAGGGAGACAGGGGAGGAAGGGCTAAATGTTCAGTTAGCCAAAGGAACTAACAGCTAAACTTTGTGGAATGCTTTACATTACATATTACCGTGCAATTAAGTGGCAGTATGGTATTACGGTATTACATTAAATTCCATTTAATCTCCTGTAAGTTCTCATGATGAAAATGCAGGCAAAAGCTAATTCTATTGATCTCTCTTGCTCTAGCTCACTGAACAGCTCTTCAGCGGACAAGCAACTGTTTTCCTCAGGTTAGTTATGTGAGGATCATCTGGACTTACACACTGTGAGGTAATAATTTGCTTGTGTAAATGGTTTCACTGAGACAACTTCACGTTTGCCTGCCTGCCTCCCTCCTGGGGCATATTTGGGATGTCATCTTAGCAAATGTAGAGTGTGTATAGCTTGCTATGTGATGCTAAATTTTGGTGGTTCTTTTCTTTCAGTATTTCCAAAATCCATGATGATGACTAATATTTTTCCCAGTGCAGTGAAAAGTGAGTCACTTTAAAGTGGTTAAAAAACAAAGATTGATGTGGTGTGTGTGTCTGTGTGTGTAAAATTAGTACTACAAGCTTAAACAGCATCATTTTGCCACCTTGTATCAGTCCTCAACCACTAATGCTCTCTTCATCTAAGGACCAAATCTTACAATCACATTCAAGAGTAATTATTCACTTAAAACAGAAACAAAGACAATCCATAGGTTTGTGCGAATGAGGGAGGTTAAACTAACATAGGAATGCATTGCAAAGTAGGGCTGTAGCTAAATATATTCTTAAATGCTCAAGCTTTTAATGAAAATCTTTATTGTTGGTCAGTTACTACAGCACTGAAGTGTTATTATTTCATCTTCTTCTCATTACCCGGAACTTGACTGGGTTTCATGCTAGTGTCAAATTGCACAATGTTTGTCATCCTCTGGTTCTCTTAGCATCCGTAGTTGCTGGTGCTGGTGCACCACCAGCCTCAGTCTTGAAAGGAGTGTAATCTGGAGAAAGGAAGGACCGTGGCAGGTCCGGACTGAGCTGAGCAGAAAAGCTATGGCAAAGATTACACAAGATACACTGAGACCATGTCAGCTCCTACTTACTGATGTTAATTTGTAATTTTCATGAGTGCCATGATCAAATAAATCTACAAAAACATAATGCAGATTGCTGGGGCAGAGAAACACTGAACACAGGGCTGCTCTAACATCCTGTGTGTTATTGGCCCAGAGCCACTGCCAGCTGCAACATTTTTCTGTTAGAGAGTTGAAATTGCTGCTCCTGAATGCACACAAATATTTAAACAGACGACATGATATAAAGCAATGGCTATAAGGACATAAGAAATAAAACAGCCTTTTGGTGATAAACCTTGTTGAGAGAGCAACAGCCTAGTAAATCCTATCTAACATTTAGCAGAGCCTTAGACCTAACGCTGGCCTCTGCCAATACATTTGTGTGTAGATTCAATAGGAATCCCGACAGTTTGGGGTCTTGGTTTCCTTTCACCCATCTGTTACTAACACAGCATATGGCATATATTATGGCATATACTAACACAGTTCATGGTATGACTGTTCCACTTCATCTGAGACCTGCCAAATAAAAATTCTCTTTTATTTACATGAGTAATAACTACTAATAATTTGCATTTACAGCACATTGCACCTTCTCTTGAAGACTGAAAACATTTAATAAATATGAGGAGCGGAGCTTTTTAATACTTCTGAGATGCAGTGTATTATTTTCCCTATTCAAACCTACAGAAGCTATCGCAGAGCAACTGTCACATTCAGTGTTATGGCTGAAAGAGAAAGGCAGAGCCTTGAGGAGACTGCAAGCCCCTTGAGTGCTTTTGCCACAAAACCACACAGCAGTAAATGAGAAAACTGCATGCACCATAAAAAGGGTAGTCACACTGAATGAAGCCAGCAGTGGTACCTATGAAATACTAAGATATTTTAGACTAAAAGAATTTTTATGAAACTTGTTCATTCAAAGTATTTCCTGTGGGGCATTCTGAGTCAGATTCAACCTGCTAAATAGAGGGGAAAAGTGCTAACTCGCATTAAGGGAAAGGTCAAAGCTACACTGATTAGCAAACGTGGGAAATAACTGGGCTGTCTATGGGGGGATGCTGGTAACTGGAGACCTCAGTCCTCCCACCCCGCGTGCCTCAGCAGACTCCTGCTGACTTGATGCTCCTCACAGCGGCAAAGATCTTCTCGCACAAAGGCACTTTATGGCACTGTAGTGTTCAGTAGGCTCCCTCTTCTGCACCGCGAGGGTGGAAGGAGCTCAGCTGATACGAAGCCGGGTCTGTACCGTCTCAGTGCCTTGTGACGGGAACTACAGCAATATGTTGCCTAGTAATGATCTTTCTAGGGACTTAAAAGGCTTTATAAATTTTTAATGCTCCAAATTCATTTTCTGATAGCCTTAATACAGGTTTACAATTCCAGTCTGTGAAACAACAGCTGGTGCATGTTCCCAGTTATTAAGGTCCTACTACTTTTTTTTGTTTAATTTTCGGTAGTATCCCAGTTTTGTTTGAGATCACTTTTTTAACAACAGCCATGGCAACAGTTTTATCAGTCTCAGCTCACTAGCCTGGGTTGGGCACAAGACAGGGTGATTCAGGTCTCGTGCAAATCAGTTTTAGAGTGGGTTTAGCTCCCTGAGATCCCTGTGGAGCTGCTCCTCCTTTACAGCAAAGTAAGTGCAGGATAAGGATCAGGTCTTGGCATTGGTAACTTGCCTTCCCAAGGATTCGTGCAGTAGAGTCTGCCTCTGCAGTATGGGTAGTGAATATATCCATTCTGCTCCACTTCCAGGCATTCATTTCCTGTAACGTAATTTTTAAGGAGTCTCTGGCACTTCGGTGGAAAGAGATTTTTTTTTTTTCTTTTCAATCTCTCTTAAAGCCCTATTACCACTTTTAATTACCGCTGTTTAATTTTTAGGGACACCATTTCTGGCAGACTTGTTGAGCTGCTTAAGTCTCTCATTAATCGCTCCTAGTTAACACGGCTGCTGTGTCAGCTGCAAGCCAAATGAAGGAGAGGGCAGCAGAGGCAGAGACCATGCATCTACTCACTCGTGTCCCTGTGTGGCATGTTCTTACCTGTGCTTCCCTGCTTTTTTGTCTTTTTAGTCCTTGTCCAATCATCAAGGACACATTGGCACCATAAGGTCTGCAGAACCAGAACAGTTTTTGCTTCTGCTGGTGGCATGTCAGGACCCCAGGCCTCCACCATAGCCAGCTGTGATGCCCCTTGCTACCTGTGATCCTCACACTGCCACGGTCACCAGCACAGCTCAGAGCCACCCTTGTGCTCCTCCTGGGTGGTGAAGGATCCAATGTGTCTCCTCTCCCATCTCCGAGTGGGTCTGGTGCTGCCAGGCATGCCCAGCCCGGGCCACGGATATTCCTGCCATCTATGTCCCCCTGAACGGCAGCACAGGGGACCAAGTGAGTGAGGTTAGACATGGTGTCAGAGCACACAGCACACAGCAAGAGGACACAGAGGGGAAAAAAGGTCTTCTTTTCACACCGCCCTGCTGCGGCAAGCTGTGAAGCCAGTGAGAACACTGGGAGAGCACGTGCTCAGTGCTGCATGCCCGCACAACAGCAGGTTTGCTCCTGCCTCCCACACAAATCACGTGTGTTGTCACCAACAGACGGCCTCTGATCATCGTGGATATAACCTCCTTTCGTCCCCCAAGGAAGGGCAGGATGAATACCCTGACATGGGCGGGGAAATGCCCATGGAGATGGTTGGTGTGTGGTGTATTCTGCTGTCTGAAGGTCATGGAGAGCGGTCCTCTGTCTGCAGCTTTCCTCTTCCTTTACGCTTCTTCCTTTCTCCTCTTAAGAAAACTACGGAGGCAAATACCTGTGTTTCAGGCAATAGCTCACTTCTGTCAGTGCTTCTTGAAAAGCTCATGATTTCTGCTATTTATCTATCTGTCTGATGTGTGTAAATGAGAATGTGTCACTTGGGTTGTGTTGGAATGGAGAGAACAAAATAAATAATGGTACAATGTGTTAGGCAGCTGTTTACTGCTGGATCATTGTTTTCTGCAAACTCTGTTGTAAAATCTCCTACTGCCACCATCAGGACATCAAAATATAAAATACTTTTTTATGCAGAACACAGCATCAAAGCCAAATAAGTCAGTACATCCAATAGTAAAAATATGGCTAAGATATCAATCTTTTGGATGTACACAACAATATGTACCAAATTGGAAATTATAATAGTATCCAGTATATAATTGTATAGAATAGTATATACTATTCTTACTTATAGTATATACTTATATATACTTACTATAGTATATACTATACTTACTATAGTATATACTATACTTACAATCTAAGGAAAACACTTGTGACTTTACTGTTTTAACCCAAATATCTGTGTAACCAAGCACTGAAAAACTTCTAGGAAGAACCTTTGCTGCCCTGAGTCAAGAGGACTCGGTCTTTCATAGCAAGTTGTTCTGGGACATGTTTGGCCCCTGATGGTTCTATGAAAAAGAACTTTCCATAATTCCCAGTAATTAATTTAAAAGGAGAGGCTTATTAAACTGGAAAGCAATGGGAGTGTGGGTGCCGGGGGTGTGAGTAGTCATTTGTTACGGTCATTTATGGGAACAGTTTTCAGACCAGGTCGGGGTTTCTCTGCAGCTCAGCTAAGGGAAGCATTGGGTCCCGATGGGGTTACAGAAAAGATCACAAGGAAGTTTGTGGAGGAAGAGGCCATGGGAAATGAAAAGAGGTGCGGAGTGAGGGCAAGCAGCCTGCAGTTCTGCACGGCACAGCTGGCAGCCTGTTGTAGGAGGATGGGGATTTCTTCTGCTCTACATTTCTTGAAGTGTTGGGGAAATACCACAGGTCAGCAAGGAGGCTAGAAGAGGAGGAGAGTACAGGGTACAGGAGGGCCGATGGGTCTGGCGTCCAGGTCTGAGGCTGGCAGAGGTCTTTCAGCCCTGGGAATGGGGCAGGAAGGTTCCCAGCAGGGGAACTCCCTATAACTGAATTTTAACTTCAGAAGAGCTTTAGACCAAAGAACCAAAAAGCGCAACAGAAGCTTCCCAGCCTGCTTAGGGGAGCTGATTCAGATGGGGAATCAAGGCATGGTATCAGCGAGGTAAGTGTTACTGCAGACCAGTAAGGTCCGGCAGGCTGCTGGGAGGATGGTGCTACACAGCTGAGGTCCTTCTTCTGAAAATGATTCATGTCCTGGGCACAAATTTATAGACTTTCAGGAAAAATGCTGCTGATTATCTGAGTTTCCATGGAAGTCCATGGAGGGAGACATGGTCCTTCAGGATTAGCCTTTAAACCATTTACCATCCCGTTTTACATAGTGCTAACAGCTCAGATTACATCCAGATGGGAAAATGGTGTGGCTGTGTTGTTCCTTCAGCCAGCTCTCCCCACCGTGGAAACAGCCTGCCCATGCTCTGCTAGCTGGAACGGATGGATGGCTTAATTGCCTTGCCGCATTGCCACTTGCCCTTAAAATAGCCACAGTCTTAACTGTGGTAGTTTTGTGTGAGGTGGAACTAGGAAGGCCTGGTAGTGTCTCATGTTTGAACTACCTGGTATCTAAGGAGGTGTGGACTCCAGCAGATGATTTTCCTCTTGTTGAGAAGAAATGTTTCATAATGGCACTCCTCCATGATGCCTAAAAAGGGCAAAATGTCACAACCTTCCCCTCCATACAGGCGCTGGTAGGATTCTTCTTCCCTTTCCAGTTACTTCATTTCATTTCATTTTACTGAGCATCATTTCTTCAGCTCACAGTAGCTGGGCTAAGCACAGCTGGCTGTTACCCCCCTATTTGTGACTAGTCTCAGACTCACTGAGAGTGATTTTGCTTTGCAGATGTTCACCTCTAAACCCAACCATCCTGTCTGCCCGCACCAGCATACTGACCACCTGCTAGCCTTCCAGCAAAGAGCTAGAAGGCGGCTGTATTCCTGACACAGCAGAGTAACAGAGCCACAAGTGGGTGTTTGTGACCCTCTAGGGATGCTCTATGCAGGAAAAGTACCCCGGTAATCAAAGTGGCAGCAGTCCTGCTCTCAGCTCTGGAAGACACATTAGGGTCATACTGAGAGCAGGACTGCAGAAAGCTGCTAGTCTCTGCACTGAGAGCAACACAGGGAAATCTGAAACAAAATTTAAGTGGGAACAACCTCTCTTGCTTTGTGCTTTCCAGAACCAGAGGCAAAAATACCTCCTTCGTGTATTAATGCACTGGATATGTGAATGGCTCCCTCTGCTCTCTTTCCACATTTCAGCTGTGTTTGCATACTGTATTACAATTGTCTACAAATGGGTTTTATAGGGACAAATTCCAATCCTGAATATTTAAATAGTCAGACTGGGTTGCTGTATGTCATTGTACAGAGACGGAATTCTCTTTGTTTCCATACAAAGGCATGGAAGGAGAGGTGAGGAATACGGGAAATGTGTGGAAAGATGAGGAAAGGAAAGCCACATGGAAAGGGCAAAGGGAAATGGAGAGTGCTTCACATACAAGCCTACTTTGGCTCATGAATTTAACACGTGTGTAATGTTTCTTACGAGAAGTCATGTGAGCAATTTAAACTAGCCCCTCGGCAAGTCTAATCTGAACAAGCTGCTTTGAGACAAGCTACAAATTGCAGGGTTTAATAAAAAGGGTAGGCCAGAGTCAGCAGAGCAGAGGATAGCACAGGAGGGGGAAAGGACTAGGATAACACCAGAACATGAAATGAAGTCTCCAAGAGCATATCTTAATAACACATTACACTGAGATAGCGAAGACTGAAAAGGAGACATTGCATGAAAATTCTGCACAGTTGGGTATGTAAGTCATATAAGATATCCCAACATTTACGTCGTGTCCATGAAGAGTGACGCAGTTCCTTCAGCGCATTTGCACCCCTGCTGTACCCGTGTCTTGCATTGTGTCCCTACCATTAGGTGTCACCACTCCACAGCAGTAGATTTTTGAGGAGATAAGTCTAGAAAATCTGGTCTAATATTGCAAATGCAGTCTTTCTTTCTTAAAGGTTCCCGGGCTACTCTTACAAAAGGATTTTCCTGGGTAACAAGTTAAGCTATTGCAGCAGACAGCAAGAGTGGCACTGGATGAGACTGAGCAGATCCCGAAAGCCCCTGGCATTGTTGGGAAGGTTTCGTTTCAGGCTCTTAATATTGAGGTTCAGCTTCTGGGTACATTCAGCCTCAACACTGCAAAGTAAGGCTCCAGCCTGGCCTTCAGAGTGCCTGGCTTGCTTTGATCCTTGGCTCATCTTCCACTCATGGCTGAGACTGAGCCTTTGCCACTGCCCCCAACGGGTGATCAGCCGGCACGTCGTCCAACTTGGCTTCACGTCACCTGCACTTGTCCGACAGACCACTGGTCTATCTGTGGATTCACGGGGCCCAAAGTGACAGTGGGGTTAACATGGATAGTTTTGTTTCGCGAGGAAAACGCAGATCAAAATATGTTCTCTCTTCTCTGTCTCATGTATCATAATGCTCTACAGCTTCCCCATGAGAAGAGACTGTACTACAGGGAGTTAAACACTGTTAGTACAAAACTACTCTTGGGACAAGCGTCGTCTGCTTGGCAAAACAGATTTTGGAAATTATGGCAATATTTGTTAGCTAGTCACCATTATGGGGATGGCCAGCAATCCTCACTGCAATTTTCATGGAGCTAATGACTCTTTATGTGGAAGTTTTCATCATAAACTGGAAACAATGGCTGAAACGCCTAGATCAACCCGATTAGGTCTGCGCAAGCTTGACTTCCTAACAAACCTCAAGCAAACGCAGTAAGTTGTTGGCTCCTGGTGCCGCTGCCTGACCCCACTCCCTGAAGATTGGGAGAGTTCCAGCCCCCTGAGCACAGTGGCCAGGGGAGGGGCATGAATTGCCAGATTGCAACTGGCAACATCTTTGCAATTAACTCAATAACTTCAAAAAACAAGAATTCTTCAGAAATTCAAGGTAAAAAATTCCTTTTGTAACCAATATTTACTTAGCAACGTAAACAAGCAACTGAAGGACAGAACGTGAGTCACAATGTGGAATTAAAAATATTTGCAATCTTTGCTGATGGGCGAGCACTCTGTCACGCTAGTTGCTGCCAATGAGCTTATTTTGGCCTGAAACTCTGCAGACTCATTTCTCTGAAGTGGCAATCTCTTCTGTTGGGAAAGCAACACTGACATATCGAAGTGTGAGAGCCCCATAGTAATAGTCTTCTTTCCTACCTTCCACCCTCCTCCCATCAGGGGAGGAAGCTAGAGTGATTTCTTTCCATTCAATGTTCTATTGCTTCTTGAATTAGTTGTATCCAAAGAGGCTGCAGAAGCCCCATGATGCTAGGTTCTGCATATAGTCCATACACCTTCCCCACAAAGTTTTGTAGTCAAAATCACAAGATATACAAAAGGGACACTACTCTCATTTAGCAAAAATTTTGAAATGGGACACACAAGGAGCCTGTGGTAGAGCCTGGATGGCCACAATATTTTCCAAAATCCCAGTCGGTGTCTGTGACAAGACCCGTGCTGAGCACCCCTGTGTCCTCCCAGCCAGACACTACACTTCTGAGTCCAAACGAGCACCTCGTAGGACGTACGGCCTGCCAGGGTCAAAACCAATACATCTAATTAAGAACGTAATTGATTAAGAGCCTCCAAGGAGACCAAACCAAGGGCTCACCTCACTCACTGTCTTCTCCCTGCTTAAGGAGAACAGCATAAGAAAGATGAAGTATGGAGTGATATTTCCCCTGGTATAATCTCCCAGGTTATAGCAATCCGTACTTTATAGATTTCAGGAGTTGAAAGCTGCATCCTCTCAAAAATGTTTTAAAGACAGTGTTAGATCTAGGCTTCACAACTGTTTAACTCTTCTGAACCTGTTTATACTCCCAGTGTCTACGACATCCTGTGACAATGAGTTTCATAGTTTACATGTCTGCACTTAGCTCATTTAAGTGCATGAAAAAGTGCTTTCTTTTGCTTGCCTGCTTGCCAAAAATTTCATTGGGTGCCTCCTAGTTCTCCTTTTATGAGAAACAATAAATAACCATTCCCAGTTCATCTTCTCCAGACCACTTGTGATTTTATAGACATCTTTTTTTTAAAATATTTCAAAATACAGTCCCTGAGCTTTTATCAATGTCTTCACATAAACATACAAGCTGTTTCATATTACTTGGGTTGAAGCCTGCCATGGCTATTGTCCAGCCACATATTTTAGGAACAAAAGTAAATATGCCCAGCCGATCCTCTTGCATTGTTTTGTATATTTGTCTGGCAATATTGCTTCCTCCTTTTTAGGGTTTGGTAGGAAGTATTTATTTACAAGCAAGACTGGATGAATACTTCCCTCTGGACCATCTCAGACATTCAGGGTGCCACAGACCTTAACTGGAGGAAAATCTGGGGGCAGGGAGGGGAGTCCTCCTGGAGGTTGGCAGCCAGGATAAGAAGAGCAAGCGCTGCGTGCCCTGAGAGCCGGACTGAGAGCTGGAAAACCTCACCTGCCAGTGGGTGCGAGTCCCAGCGGGGCAATCTAACTTCCAGCGCCTCTTTGTGTGCGCGGGGATTTGCCCTGCGGTTTGAGCTTTGCTGGCAGCTGGGAATGGTGCAAGTACATATCAAATGCAAAAACTCATGTAGCTGCTTACTTCTAATAAATTTTGCAAGTGAGGCTGTGCAGCGTGAAAGGTCATATGCAGGATTTGCTTTTGATAAGGCACTCGACGTTGTCCCACAGGAAACAGGGGCTTCCCAGCACGCCTGTGCCTGCTTGTTTGTTCATTTCTTTGAGGTGTTTGGTAGACTTTTAGCCTCCTTCTGGCAGTCCATACATTGGTCTAAAATTTACCCTGCCAGGAGGTGCTGGTAAGCTAATGAGGAGAATCAGCCAGAAAAAAAAAAAGAAAAAGAAAGGAAAAAAACCTACCACTGAAAAGAGAAATCTACTGACTCTCAGTAAAAATATTCATTTTTATATTCTGACTCATTTTTATATTCTGGGATTGGAATGATGTTGAAAAAGCTTTGTGCTCTGCTTTGTTAAAAAAAAAAAAAGGTGGGGAGGGATGGTGGGGAGGCTTTAATGGTTATACCCGGTTTTGGCACAAGACCACCCATGGTCTGTCTGCACTGCTCCTGAGGCTCACGTTGGTGGAGATGGCCAATGCTCAGTGGGGCCGTAGGCTCCTTGGAGGGTGGCTGGGGTATCCCCTGCCAGACCACACAGTGCTCCCCGCAGCCCAGCCCTGGCTAACGGGGGGCAGGAGGGTGAAAGGTGCCGATCTGGGGAGCTGGGGTGCATGCTGTATTCCTTACAAAAGCCCAAATCCTTCGTTGCTGACTGTTTGCTCTCCTGGCTCACAGAGGGCAGGAAGAAGGAAGGTCTCACCACTGGTCCTGACACATCCTAAATTCCATGGCCCTCCCAAAGCTATGGGGGGGACGCAGCCCCCTCAGCCACCCTGGAGTGCCTGAAACCAGATCCCAGACAGGTGGATGGGCTGCCCAGGACCTCAGCTGGAGACTTGCAGAAGTCAGACACTTACAAAATAAATGTATTTGAGCGTGTCTTCTGAAGAGGTCTCTCAAACTTATTATTTCCCCATTTGACCCAAAATGACACCAACTCTAAAAAGAGCCATCTATACTATTTCTTTAGTCCAGGCTGTGCAGTGTCTGCCCAGGCATCTCGGTAAGTGCCCAGGATGAGGGGATCCCACTCTTCAGAGGAGTCCAACCAATATAAGCAATATTTCTTAACACATCTGAGGGCCTGCCTGTACCTCTACATCATTCTTGTTTAGCCAGAGTTTTCAGCTCTGGTCTCGGGATTTCTCAAACCTTTCTCTCAGCTGAAGATAGTCTCAGGCAACTCAGCAAAGACCTTCCTTCAGGTCGTGTGCTGAGTACAATGAAAAACCGTCTCCAACAACCCTTGGCCATCTGAACTCAACCAGCCTCAGGCAATAAGGATGCGGCCCCAAGGTTTTCCCTTGGGCTGGGAATGTCCCCCACCTATTTCAGCAGGGAAGGTGAGAGGGAGAGGGAGAAAAGTCTGCATTTCATGGCCCAGAACGCCTCTGCACAAACCTGCGCAGGAGGCCTTTCCTCTGGGTGCATAGCCTTTCCCAAGAAGGTTCTGCTTCACAGTTTTGGAGCTATCCTTGCACTGAAAGGGCAGGGCTACAGCAACGTCACTTGGCTGAGGTTGAACATGGTGGGCCAAGAGGAGATCAATCCCTCTGCTGAGAGCACCACAGGTGTTGAAATCTAGATAGATGGGGTGCTCCACAGGTTTTTAGTGAAGAGAGTGTCACCTAAATAGCAGACTTAGTTTGTGTGTTACGTTGCATGTTTTGCAATAAGTTGGAGGAGAGGCAAAAGGCATTTCTGCCTTATGAAATAGCCATGCCAAAAACAACTATGGGAGGAATATGAAAGTCACTGCCTGTGTTGTGAAAAGCTGACTATGCCTGTGGTAACTGTCTCCAGTTGTTCTCAGGCTTGGGGCATCCCCATTACAGATGAAGAGGGAAGTTTGCTGGTACATCAATTCAGGGAGTCTTCCCTTTATGGCAAGAACATTTTGTGGGCTTTGTGGGTATTCCTGCAAAGGAGCCGAGATCTCTGGGGCAAAGGAATAGTAGAGACAACTAACGAAGAATGTTGTGGAAAGCAGCTCAACACTGCAAAGTAAACGGTTGGAGTTGTTAACCAGTAGCTTAAATGAGGATAAGTGAACGTACACCTGGGTTTGAGAAATAAAGAGGACAACAACCTGTGAACAAGAGGTTGCTGTTCACACCCTCACAAGCCCTTCACTAGGAAGCGAAGATTCACATTATTATCCAGTGATTTTGGAGCGAGCATTTATCTTTGCCTCTTTTGATAATTCTTTTGCTTCCTTTCTCCTTTTCTTTCTCCTCTATAATAAATTATTGTTTGTTTAAGCGTCTTTCATTGCTTATTGTGAAAAACTGGAGTTTGTTAAGTACTGGCATGGAATAACTCCATTTTCCCAGCTTGACCTCTACAAGTCGAAGCCAATGCTGCTTGCCAGGCAAAGCCTAGCAGAAGGGTCACAGAGGCAAATTCTGATTTAAAAACATGCAATTCTTCTGTGCCAGACATAAAGCCTTTGAAATTTGGAGAGACTGGCAACACCACATAAGCATGTGCAGTAATATAAACATTGCTCTAATGCCAAGTCTTCAGATCACACTCCAAGCCTACACATAAGAGGGGGCAGAAATGTAAAATCAAACGGTTTGCGAAAATTTCCATTGGTTGGGTGTTGCGTTAACAGCAGAATGCTGCAAATGATATGAATGTAGTAAACCAAGCAGAAGAAATAAGCAAACCCTCTGCAACCTTAAAAATTATACGGAGAGATACGGTCATGCTGACTGAAAAGACGAAAGCACATGACTAAGTTTTTCTCCCAAAACTGTAATAGAATCTTTTGCTGTTTAGTAAGTATTTCTTCTCTGCTCCCATTCTTGAGTAAAGACATATGTAGTTGAGATGTATGAGACTTCTGCTTTTTGCTGAAGCCTTTGGGTAATATGGTATTTTCCTGCACAATTATTTAGTTTCTGCTTGTGTTCTTGCTCTGGTTTG
>NW_010518812.1:0-7023 GCF_000687285.1 Phaethon lepturus | reverse complement strand
ATTCCTGCTCTAAACTTGGATGTGAGGGACAAATAGCCAGATAATTACATTAAAAAGCTCTGCACCATCTCCTTGAAGAAAAGGCTCAAAGAAGCACATCTAACTAAAAAAAGAAAAAAATCAGGTCTAGCTAAGGGAAATCCAACCTACTGATCTACAGATGCAGACTACTGGCCCAACAATGAGCTTAAAGGCGGCCACGTTACCGCATGTTACGCTGACCAGAAGCCATTGCCTCGTGTGGAAGCGGGAGGAGACGGATGTATTTCTGTGCATCTGTTGGTGAAAGACAGCACCAGACCTAGGTGCAATTCAATAGCACTCCTATCCCTAAAACAGTACCCTGAGTTTATCCAGAGGATCGTTTGAATTGATTGGGAAAAGGTCACTTAAAGCTGTACCCTATGAAAACAAACATGAAACCTCATCTTGCAAACTTTTAGATATTAAACAACAGAGACAAAAATCCCTTTTGTGATCATGGAGTTTATTCTGCAAGAAGATGAGCATCTGTGTGCTGTGCAAGCAAAGTGCTTATGATCATGCTTTGTGTGAAACATATATATGGTCCCTTCTGTTTCAATGCTGATTCCTGGATGCTTAAAATTTAGCATGAGCTTGTTTGTTTAGTACCTCATGGAACAAAAAGGGCCTAATCACCCAGAAGCAGTTGTTTTTAAAATTGATAATTGAGAAGATTATGAAGCTAATAGTAGCTATAGATACATAGAAAACATAGATGATTTCTTCATATACTGCAATTCTCTCTGTATAACAAAGTTTTATGTGCACTCAGGGTTTTCAGATGGAGAAGGGTGCTGCAACCCACTGTTGGTAAATGTGAATAACATAACCAGAAAGAGGAAGTGTTGCCAACCAGGAGATTTAAAAAGCTTTAACAAAGAAAATATCTAAGGAAAAAAAAAATGCTGAGCAGGCTAAGTGGTCTAATAGACATTTAACATCAAATTAACAGAACAGTTAACTGTGCATCATCTGGATTTTTGTTTTTGAGGCAGGAATTGTCCTTACCTGAGGCTGTCATGATGACACCCTGAGGTTGCCAGATCTCTGCATACAGTTAAATAACATCCTCTGGAGAAGAAAAAACACTGCACGCCTTGAAGTGGTAGGAATAAATTGTGTCATAACTGTGTAGAAATGCAAATACGGGCAGTTCAAGTGGCAATTTTGAAGTTAGTTACTTAATAGTGTATCCCAAAGTTGTAGGTTAACATTTTCAAATGTGTATTGTGATTTTTGTGTGCTTTAGTTTTGAAATATATAATATGAGTCACTCTGAACATCAGGTCTCTATGGTACTTTAAACACAGCTCCTAAAAGCTGAGGCTGACCATTCTGGTGGTGTAAGCTGTGTGCATGTCTAGCAACATGGAAGTTTAAAAAAAAAAAAGACTGCCTATGCAAAAGTATTATAAAATCAGAATAAAGGAGGAACTGAAAAAATTACAAAACAGATTCCCTCCAAGTAAAAAGAAGGATGATGGAAATTATATTTAACAGACCATCTGACATGTAGAAATACAGCTGTATGAAATGGTTCATATAATCATAGAATACTTTGGGTAGGAAGGGACCTTTTAAGGCCATCTAGTCCAACCTCCCTGCAGTGAGCAGGGACATCTTCCACTACACCAAGTTGCTCAGAGCCCCATCCAGCCTGACCTTGAATGTTTCCAGGGATGGGGCATCTACCACCTCTCTGGGCAACCTGTGCCAGCGTTTCACCACCCTCGTTGTGAAACATTTCTTCCTTATGTCTAGTCTGAATCTACCCTCATTTAGTTTAAAACCATTACCCCCTGTGCTATTGCTACAGGCCCTGCTAAAATGTCTGTCCCCATCTTTCTTATAAGCCCCCTTTAAGTCCTGGTGTTGGCTTCTGCAGGGAAGACAGGATCGAGAAACTGTCTTTCTCAGAAAAACAGAAATAGAATAGATGCTCTAAAGCTGCTCAAAATAAATACAGGACAAACTATTGATAAGATATTGTCTTAAAATATTTTCCACCCTATCTGTCCCAGGAAACTGGATCCACTACTGGTCGTTCATGTACAAAATTGAACAGTTCCTTGTAAATCATTATGTTCAAGTATTAAGTGCTCAATATGTTAAGAGCTACTGGAGGAAAAGTGGACACCTAATTTACCTTTATTATAAGCTAACATGGAAAGATGCCAGGCTAGTCTGGAGGAGTCATAAAACCACAGCATGCATTGGGATCGAATGCTTGATGGTGGCCTGGGTATTTTTAATTGGCGCTTAGGTCGGCGTCCCATCTGACTTAGATTAACATTGCTCCACCGACCCAAGGGGGGCTGCAGCAACGTGCAGCACCTGAAGACCCAGACCTGTGTAAATACATTGGAAATTTTCAATGAAAGGACTCAGTCACCCGCTCCTTGGTGGCACACCGTGCTCACAGACCCACATCCTGCTCCCCCAGGGAGCCGTGGGAGTAGGCTGCTCCTGGGGGGCTGGTGGGGCCGTGCTGCCACCGACAAGGGCGCAGCCCCACAGCGCCCGCACAAGGTGAGCAGAGCAGGGACAGTGGCAGTGACAGGGGACAGCCACGGCCCAGCTGCCATCCTCACGCAGCTCTTTTCCCAGCAGCTGATCCAAGGCTGGCACCATCACAGAGCTGGTCCGAGGCACCAGCAGCCAGATTCCTCACTGCAGGGAGAAGACTGCAGAGCTTATTGGGGTCCTTGGAGCGACAGTTAGTGGTTATTAATGATAACAGGCTAAAACATCTTGAGTGAAGATTAAGCTCTTCCAGGAAGTTTTTTTTTATTTGTATGATCAGCTGGTTTGCCATCTGTAGGGATCAGAGGCATATAGCAGCTACTGGTGCAAATTGTTTCAGCACCTTCTGAGGGGCAACCATGTTCCCCTCTCCTCTTACCAGTCCAAAGGTTTGGCACCAGGAGTCTCTGTAGAAGAATCAAAGTGGAGTAGAGGGCTTTTATCCTCCCAAATTGTCAGTTCATCATGCTTATATTGGATGTCCTGACTTGCAAGAAAGGTTGTGAACAATTTGCCATTGTCTGTTCCTGCTATTAGCCCTTGCTGAGCACTTATAGCGACATTTTTTACACTGCTCTATCTTACCTGCCTATTTATTGATTAGTTTCCTTCTAAGTAAGAACACAGTTAGGGTATTTTCAGTAGCTGGTTCCATTTAAGTTTCCCCATTGGGACTGCCTAGAACAATTGCTGACAACTTATTTTTAACTAGGCTTAAAACATTAATTTATTGCTATAGTTATTTAGAAGGGGGTCCTCTCTTCTTTTCCTTGCCCTTAGAGTAACCAACATAAAACTTCCAAGAATCTCAGTGCTCATAAGTTTGTGTTTTGTCATTACTAATGACATAAAGCAGTTTCCAACATTTGCAAACAATCTTTTGCCTTCCAAAAATCTTCTTGACAAAGGTTAATTAAAAAGTTTGGCAGAGTTAAGCATACATAAACCACACTTAGTTAAATACACATATGGGTACAACACACAGAGGACAATACACAGAGTTACACAGTACCCAGGGCTTGAACAAGATTAAACAAATGCTTTAACAAGACGCTGTTAACATGCTCAGGCTGAACCTCCAGCCCAGACCTCCGCTCAGTGCTGCTTTGCTACCACGCTGTGTGACCAGCAAGGCTGCAAGTGATCATTTACTTTCCAGCCGGCTCTCCTCCTGCTGGTTTGGTCACGTTTTTTTCTCCCAGCCATAAGGCTGATACCAGCTTTCCCCAAGCTTTTCATAAGGTGAGGATAATAAAAGACACACGTGATGGCAAGCCACGTGGGATGACTAGAAGCATCAAAAGAGACGTGGATGAAAGCTGTATGTGGATAATTCAATAGATGTTTGAAGAAGAAATCAGGGCAAGACTTCTATTAGCAATGCAGCAGTGTTTAGTCCTCCAGATTTCATTAGTGCCAGCCCTCATTCACACTTCCCTTCTGCTAACACTGCAGGGGGCTTCCTGCCAGTGCTCCCGCGCCTTGTGCCTCCTGGGGACTTTGCTCACGGGGAAGCCAACCTGGACCACACCAGAATTCTCACAGGGGTCCGAGGCGGTGCGGGCAGCTGCGGCTGGGCTTGCTGGCATTGCTGCTGGCGTTCTAGTGGTGCTGGCTCCACGCTGGCAGGTGGGGTGTGACAGCACTGTGGGGGTGCGTGGGAAGGATTTGCTACTGCAGGAGAGGGGGAAGAGGTTGAGCTGACATGGGGGAGACTTACGCAAGAACAAAGTACGCTGCAGGGGGAAAAAGGCTGACCTTGTAAATCCCTGCTCAACACCCTGAGATCCTTGTTCCTCTTCCTTTTACCTTTGCCCCACACAAATGAGAATGACTGCCTGGGACTCTTAGAAGCTGCATGTCTATAGCAAAACTTTTCCTCTTGTGTAGTTTGCTTGTGCACTGTGAAAGCTTAATCTGAAAACAGGAACCTCGACTAAGCAGGTATGGAGTTGCTTGCAAGACTCTCTTGTAAGCCTGCAAAGCACTGTCAGCATATTTCTGTTTTGAATGAATTGCTTTTTTAATCCCTTATTGTTTTATGACAGCTGAAATTGCCTGACTGGATGCCAACACATAGGAACTACTAAATGGTTCTTACATCTTATTTTATGGTCCATCCTCTGGTTTGAAATAAACTGCTGACTAAACAAAATCGGTCTCCTTGTGTTTCTGATGACATGTATATGTGGATTTTGAGAACGAGAAGTGGGCATGGGGGGAAATTCAGAAATTGCAAAAGCAAAAATGTTGTGGTTATTTTTTCTTCATTCTGTAGTACACACAGAAATAGACCTACTGAAACTCCTTTCCCCTCCTATCAGGGTTTATCTGGGCTTGTCTGCATGTGGCTCTAGTCCGGATGGTTTATACAAAGCTCCAGGGTGTCACTGTGGATGATGCTCCATGTCACATTCCCTCTTCTTCATGCGCTTCTCACATTCTGAACTGGTTTTGGCTGGGATATAGCTGGTTTTACTTCCTGATGGCTGGTATAGTGCTGTGTTTTGGATTTGGTATGAGAATAATGTTGGTAACACACTGATGTTTTTGGCTGTGGCTAAATAGTTGTAGTGCTTATACTAAGTCAAGGACTTAGCTTCCCATGCTCTGCCAGTGAGGAGGTGCACAAGAAGCTGGGAGGGGGCACAGCCAGGACAGCTGTCGCAGACTGGCCGAAAGGATATTCCCCACCATATAATGTCATGCCCAATACATAAACTTGAGTTGGCTCGGGGGCAGGAATCACTGCTTGTGGGCAGGCTATCAATCGCTGCTTGGTGAGCAATTGTTGCATTGTGCATCACTGGTTTTTGTATACTCCGTTATCAGTATTATTATCATTGTTGTTGTTGTTTCCTCTTCTTTTGCTGTCCTATTAAACTAGTTTTACCTCAACCCATGAGATTTTTTTCCCTGATTCTTTCCCCTGTCCCACCTCGGGGGAGAGATGAGCGAGCAACTGTGTGGTGCTTAGTTGCTGGCTGGGGCTAAACCACAACACATTCCCATCTGAGGGTCACATCCAGATGGGACAGCTAGGGCAGTGGGCTGCTCTCGGGAGGCCCATGAACTTTGCCATCAGCTGGTGGGCCCACGAAAAGCACCTCTTGTTCTTGCACTGTACCTCAAGCCTTACATCCCTCCTGTGCCTGCAGCTCTCTGCAGCTCCTGGTGTGCTGCTCGCCCGGCTGTGTGCACACAGGCTGAAGATATGCTGTTCTGGGAACTGATTTCTAAGAGTGACAGAAGTTAGGCCCTGCATTTGGCACGGCATGTCCGTGGCTTCCGGCAATGTTTTTTCGCGAATAATTGGCCTTTGTTGCCAAACTTTGCTGTCAAATTGCATCTTAGCTTGTACTACACAGAGGTAGTTTTTCCTATGTATGTCCTCACTTAAGTGCTTGCTGCTGTATTTGTGTGGTTGATGCGAGGTCCCTCATGGTACAGAATAATTTGCTTTCAACGCCCACTGTGTGAGAGCATCAAATTCATTTGATTGAAACTGTCTGAGTGCACAAAGCCAGGGCCAGAGCAGGGCCCTCCAGACCTCCTGCGCTGAACGCCAGGCACGCACAGCCCGCACCCCTCATGGCTGGGTGCCTTGGCTTCTCATCTCGGGTTCTAAATCCTTACCCCTTTTACGTGTGGTTGGCCGCAGTGCTCTTTCCTGACTTGGAGAAAGAGAAATTTGGGCGATCGCATTTACTGCTTGGTATCTGCTGACCTCCCACGGAAAGGAGGAGATCTCTTTTAGTATCCTTGTCCTGAAATGTTAATAAATAAATAAATAAATGGCATTTGGCGGAAGGATTAAAAAAAAAATGGGGAGGGGAGAAGCATTTCCAACGATACTAAGTAAATGCAAGCAGGGTTGCTGGAGTCTCACAGCTGTTTTGCAATGTCCTCTTAGCTAGTGCAGGAGATGGCACCAGCCCGCTGGCTGGAAGTACGGGCTCGGGCTGGGATCCGGGGCAGCCTCGGGGCTTTCTGGTCTCCGAAGGTCTCGCTTTGAGGATTAAAACGAGGGGCTGCGTTACCGCAGGCCAGGAGATGGTGATGTCTTCAGCCTTCCACCTTTCTGCTTCTGCCATGTCCGTTTGACCTGCCTGCCCCTCTTCCCGTTGTTTCCACCTCACAGGTTTTGGTGAGGCTGGGTTTTTTTTCCCATCTTGGTTTAAGAAAAAGGGTCAATGTTTCGGGAAGGCTTCATTAACCCTCCTGTTCAGCTGTTTGAGCCATTTAAATATGAAAATACTTTCCCCACGCATTCTTTCAGTTAAGCAGCTGAGCTTGTAAACCCCTGCAGCCGCCCCTCTGGCCCCCAGGCTGCCTCGGCCCTGAAACAGGTAGGCAGACAGGCCCCGGCTGTGTTCGCCTGCGGTGCCTGTTTAAAACAGTGCTCTTCCAACGGCTGTCTGGCAACCGCTTTGATTTCACCAAGAATTGCTTTTTGCTACCGGGATAGATGCCACA
>NW_010518811.1:0-233 GCF_000687285.1 Phaethon lepturus | reverse complement strand
GACCCCCCGCTGATCCCACAGCTCCTCCTGGATCTTTGAGACATATTTCTGGGACAGCTAGAGTGGCATTCCGCTCATAGACATGGTACTCCCACGGTCAGAGAGTCACCTCCATTCCCAAAGATCTCCCGGATCACGGGGTTGTACATGCGGAATGGCTGGAGTGCCATCCCAATCGTACAAACAGTGTTCCATCAGTTACGGAGTCCCATCCTATCCCAGACGTCCTCCTT
>NW_010518810.1:6686-17702 GCF_000687285.1 Phaethon lepturus | reverse complement strand
AAGAGGCTTCCTTTAGTTCACCCATGGTCCTTCTGAAGTGGGCATCCTGTGTCCTCATCCCCTCCTTGGGGCAAGGTGGGGTGCAGAGCTGGCAGCTCGGGAAGCCGGGCTCGGCCTCTGCGGCTCCCAGCCTCCGGGGTGATGCGCTGACACCAAGACCCTTGTCCTGCCGATGCCGAGCGCTGAGCAAACGGAGCAAGGGGTTCCTCTGGCCCCAGGGCTGGGATCAACACCCAGCACCCCAACACAGAGCTGCAAGAAAATACTCCAGGGATTTCAATGCATGGACCAGGAGGCAGCTGGCAGCGGTGGCCTGCAGGAAGAGGGGGCTGCACGAGAGCTGTTCGGAGCCTGTGTGCCACCTCGTGTGGCTGGAGGCTTGACCATGCTGTGAGCCCCAGCATGGACCACGCGAATCTCTAGCTTTGCAGCCATGCCTCTCCTCCAGCACGGCGCAGGGGAATTGTCTCTGCTCGGGGAGGGAGCAGCTGGAGGATGTGAGCGGGCAAGGGGATGAGCAGGATGCGGGCAAGGCTTTCCTTCCATGTCTTCCCGCTAATGGAAACCAGGAGCTGTGCAACCTCAGAGTGCAGCAGTGCCTTGTGAAAGCAGCATTGCAGAACTGTCTGGGTGTCCTCCAGGCAGTGCGGCCCCTTCGCTGGGATTCCCTGGGAAGATGGATGACGGTGGCAGGGGCCAAGGCATGGAGATGACAGAGTTCTGGCTTCAACAAGGGCTGTGTCTGGCCTAGGTGGGATGCCTTCGCCTCCAAGTGGGAAGCATTAGGTTTGGACTTTGTTCCAAGTGAGTATGTGGTATATGCAGCAGCTCCCTGGACTTCCCACCTCTCTGCCCTGAGTTTTGGTTTTATTTTCTTAAGGACAGTGCAGGGCAGGAGGTCTCCTGCCAACCAAATTCTTGTTTGAATGAGATGTTGACAGCTTGATTGCAAAGTGTTGCTGTGAGGTAGTATTTGCCCTCCCAAGGGGCAAATGTGATGGTGCATCCCAGTGCCAGAGGTCTGTCTCCCGTTGCATTTAGCTGCTGGAGCTCTTTTTCCCCACCTGAGTCTATTCCTGTCTCTCCCTTGCAGTCTCAAACAATGAACTACGTGGGGCAGCTTGCTGAGACCGTCTTCGTCACGGTGAAGGAGCTGTACCGGGGTCTCAACCCTGCCACCCTGACGGGCTGCATCGATGTGGTCGTGGTGAGGCAGCCCGATAACTCCTTCCAGTGCTCCCCATTTCACGTGCGCTTTGGGAAGCTGGGCGTGCTGCGCTCCAGGGAGAAGGTGGTGAGTGGTGCCTGCCCTGGGACTGTGCTTCCTCTCTGGTGTCTCCAGAGCTAGGATCTTCCATAACTTGTGGGTTATGGAACTTTGAGGGGAATGGGAGCCCTGCTGAAAGGGGTGCTTGGTGACCTTTGGAGGGGATGTACCAAATGGAATCTATCCTCTTCCTGGGAGGACTGTGCTTCCCAGGAAGATTGGGAGCAGTCCCTTGCCTCAAAGGCTGGGTGGCTGTCAGTGCTGTGAGCACCCCGACCCGTCCCCTCCCTGGGGACGTGCCTTCCTGCACACCGATGGCGAGTGGGTTCAGATGGACAGGCTGCTTCTGTCCCTTGCCAGGTTGACATTGAAATCAATGGGGAGCCTGTGGACCTGCACATGAAGCTGGGAGACAATGGGGAGGCCTTCTTCGTCCAGGAGTCGGAGGAAAATGAGGTTTGTGAGGAAGAGGTGCTGCTGGTCTGTGTCCTGCTTGTGACCACCTGGAAGTGCAGGCTTGAGGTGGAAGGACCACGTTTGGACTTCTCTTCACCCCCAGGGTGACTCCATTTCCCCTTCTGATGTTTTGTGTGTCTGGAAAGGTTCCTACTCAAAGGACCTTGTAACCAGTGTGGAAGATCTGGACAGTGGAGCACCCTGAAGGAGCATTAGACCAAATATCTGCACCCCAGCCTGTCCTTCCTCCCTGGGCATGGCTGCTGGCCAGCCAGGCAGATATCTCGGAGCTTGGCCTCTTAGGGGATCTTGTGACAGCGATGAGAGTGAGCCAGATGCTGTGGCAGGCTGCCCGCTCTACTGGGAAGCAGGATGAGACTAGCTGTGGCTTCCAGAAGCCTTGGCAGCTCTCTCCCAGTCGGACTTGTGGTTGCTGCTAGCTTGGGCTGACTTTGAGAGCAGGGAGAGGGCCTTAGAGCTGAATGCCATTTGCAGCCATTGTAATTCTGGTCTCGTGGTGCCATCTCCTGCCTGCCTCTCCTTGTCTGAGTTGAAGATGTCTTTAGCTTGTGGCTGGATAACTCTGTGTTTGTGTTTTGGGGTTGTTTTACTCACGTGTTGCACGTATAAAACCTTTCCTTTTGGGCCAAGCCACAAAACCACCCCCAAGCTGAGGGCTCAGCTGCGTTGGTTGTGCTGGTGGCATATGGTGAATAGACAAGAGTCATGAACTACCAGGCTGGAAAAGAGGGTGCTGGAGCTGATGGGCTCTTCCATCCCTGCTGCAGGGCAGCATCCCCTCCCGCCTCTGCACGTCCCCCATCCCCAGGGATGCTGCTCAGCCCTCTCATGGGCAGGAGGCCTCTGGTGCTGAAGCAACCCTGCGCAAGAGGAGGCGACGCAGGAGGAAGCCCAAGCGGAAGGAGGCATCGGACTCCGAGATGGAAGGCTGTGAGGAGACCAAAAGCGAGATGTCCGTGGAGGAGCCGTGCAAGCTGCCAGCCCCGAGGTGAGTGGCTTGGTCCAGAAAGGGTGGTGCGGTGGGTCAAGCCTGTAGGTTCGCTTGATGATGCCCAGTACTACTGAAACGTGGGGATAGTGTTTCCAGTTGGACCCCAGCCTCTTGTGGAGTAGAAAGCCAGTGGAAATGGTGAAGTTGGGTATTGCCAGCTTTCCAGGTGAGGAGGCTGGTGCCTGAGAATAGCATAACTGACCTCTTTCCTCCTTTGCAGTGATTCAGGGCATTTCTCCTTTGCTGATATCCCCAGGGAAGAAACCGGGTCGCTGCAGTCCCCAGAGATTCACCCTTACTCTGACGGGGAGCTGGCTGCTGTGGACAGGTAATGGGCAGAGCCAAGTGATCTGCTTGGCCTTGAGAGCAGGGGATGTGCCTTGTGGCTGGGAAGGTGGTAAGGAAAAGGGATCTGGGGGTGTCAGGAGAGGAGGGTTTTCCTGGCCTGATGTGGTGTGGCTGGAGGAAAGCTCGGAGAAAATGAGGGACACTTCTGACCATGGTTGCAGATGCAAGAAGCCTGTGTGCACCCTCTGCTGCTGAGCTGCTTCTGGACAGGCAGTGGCACAACTTCTGGACAACTGTAGGGTAGATGAGGTCCAACATTCCCTTCTCTTCTTGTAGCCCCACCCTGAGCCATCCATCTTCTCCCAAAAGTGACTCTGAGCTGGAGATCAGGCCACAGGAGAGTTTTGGTTTAGGGGCTGAATCCCATGTGCAGTGGACCTGGGGAAGGCTCCCTCAGGTGAGTCCCTGTTCTTGCTCTTCTCTAGCAGCTGGTGGGAAGGGGGTATCTGAAAGGCCTGCAGAAAGCGTAGGAGGCTGTAGCCAGGCAGCCTTAGAGGACTTGTCCTCTTCTGCCTGATGATTTGGGCAACTTCCTGTCCTCAAACCTGTTCCTCTGCTTTCTTTGAGGTGAATAAATCAGAACGAGTTGAACCAGCCAAGTCTACAACGACCTTTGCTACTGCAGCAACTACTGTCTCTGCGACACTGGTCCCAGTGGATAAGGCAACTCATCTTGTTGCTACCTCTGAAGGTTTGGGAGGAGGCCCAAGCACAGGGGGACATCAGGGTGCACCTTGTTCCTCTGCCATGTCTGTTGTTGAGCCAATGCCTACACCCCGGGATGGGAATGGCCTCCCCAGGCTGAAGGACATCCCCAGTGCTGTGGGGGCAGAGAACTTGTTGGAGGCCACCTCAGCCCCACAAGAGAAACAGGAGGGAGGCGGCAGTGTTATGCCAGAGGTTCAGCCGGATGTGGAGCCCTTTGAGGGAGCTGCTGCTCTGAGGCAGGTGGGCTTGGAGGGCCCTGAGCCCCAGCCGGAAAGCCAGAGGAGACAAGGTGAGTGAATGACTGCTGCTGGAAGCAGTGTTTGAGCCTGGAGATGTGTCTAACTTGGATGAGAGGTTGGGTTGTTCATTCAGTGTAACTCCTTCGTGACTGCCCTGAGTGCTCAAGGTGTGACATGTTTGCTTTGCCCTCTCCATGTGCTCCCAGCTCCTTCCCTTTGAAGAGACATTCCTCAGGTTTCCTCCTCTCAGTGACCACCCAGCTCCCCAGGGAGGCTTTCTTGCCTTACATTTCCTGAAATCCATCCTTGGATGTCTCTGCTTCCGCATGCTTAGAAGATTTCTCAGCAGCGTAGACCATTCGTTAACTTGAAGTGTCTGGCAGCACCTGGCTTGACTTGTGTCTTCACCCTGAGCATGCCAAGCCAGGTGGAAAATTGCACAGAGCATGTGCAAAATTGCAAAACATGTGTATGTCTCTCTTGACAGTGTATTTGAAGACTCTTGTGTTACCTGTCCTAACCAACCTTGCTCTCCCAGCCAGCATAAATTCAGAACAAAGTTGTCTCCCTGAAGAAGAGATGCTTGGGATTCCTCATTGTACAAAGAGGGAGATCACAAAATGTTATCTTGCATGGTGCTAACTTCAAGTGGTGCCTTCAGACTGTCATAGCAGGACTTTGGCCTGTCCTTTGTGTCCTTTTGGCAAGTGGTCTTATGCCAGTGCAGGTATCTTGAGGAACTTCTGTTGCCATTGATTTAAAGCAGCTTTTCAAGCAGGAAAAGAGATGCCCTCTTTATATCATATACAAATATAATAGAGGAAAATGCTGTTGGTGCTCTTGACTAGATGCTGAGATGGTTGGGAAGGTGATTCAGCTAAGCTCTCTCCCTTCTGTCTATGCATTGAGGATCCGTCAAAAGACACCCTCACTTGGGTCCCAGTGACGTTTACCTGGAAGACCTCTCCAACCTGGATGAGGAGCAGGTGGCTCTCTATTTCCCCAGAAGGTATGGGTTGCCCCAGCTGGCCAAGCTCAGACCTTCTTGAGCAGCTCCCTTACAGCAAAGGATGGAGACATGTCTAAAACTATTGCCTGATGTTACCACTGTTTCTTCTCTTGCTGGTAGTGACACGGAGCAGAGTTCAAAGCCTGTGGCAGACTCCAGCACCCCTCTGTGTGTCCAGCTGCCGTCTGACTTGCGTGCTGACAGCCCCATGGACTCCGACTCAGATGTGGTGCCCGCAATCGCCCTGTCGCTGTGCGGAGGCCTGGCAGGCAGCAGGCAGATCTCTCGCGGTAGGTAGGAGGGGAGGGGGAATCTGCTGTCCTGAAATCCATTATGTACACCAGCGGCATGACATAGCCTCTGTCCTATCAGAGAAGTTCATGGAGCACATGGTCTCCTACGAGCAGTTTGCTGAGAATCCGGGACTCATCGATGATCCGAACCTGGTGATACTGATCAACAAAAAGTGAGTGGTCTGCTCATCCTGCTGCTTTATCCCAAGATGACCAGTGTGGCCCCTTTGTCCCTACAGAAACACTCCTGTAGGAGTATGACTCCATCCCAGACAATGGTTATACCACAGTAGCTGTGGGAGGGGACCTTCGAGCCGTGGTGCAGGATGGTGATCTGGAAACAGCCCTCTCTCCAGGGTTGCTAATGTTCCCATCCCTCTTGCTTCTTCTAGGTATTACAATTGGGCAGTGGCTGCTCCGATGGTCCTGTCCCTGCAGGCTTTTCAGAGGAACATTCCTGAGGTCAGTGGCACAACACATTTACTGGCCGTGCTTCTTGGCAGGGCTTGCAGCCCCACTGCACTCTTCAAGAGGCCAAGTTGCCTATCTAGGGTTGTGGCAGTCTGGGGTAGAGCTGAACATCACTCCAGCCCACAAACCCTGAAGTCTGTCCTTTCCCCAAGAGGGTATCTCAGGGTGGCTTTTTGATACCTGGAGAGCAGAGACTTCCTTATCAAAAATCTCCTCTTCTGATGGTTGTATCTCTGCAAGGCTGGCCAGAGCCAGGGGCCCTGGTGGTCTGGAGGATTTGGGACTTCATGAGCCTGCTCCAGGGCTCTGTGGATCTGGCTGGGATTGCATGGAATAAAGCATCCAGATCTCTTTTCTTCAAGCTGCATGAAGGGAACAAATCATTGTACCCTTCACCCCAAAACCGTTTTGGCTCACAATGTGGCAGGAGTCACATCTTATCCTGTGACTTTGCAAAGGAAACCCTACCTGTATAAGGGTCTCTTTAGCCTGTTGGCAAGCTGAGCCTCCCTGGGCTGAGGACTGACTTCATCCCACGTTCACAGAGCACCATCAACCGACTGGTGAAGGAGAAGATGCCCAAGAAAGGCAGTAGGTGGTGGTTCTCCTGGAGGAGGAGAGAATTCCCAGCAGAGGAGGTGATTGCAGTGGTGGCTGTGACAACCGTGTCCCCAGGGCACAGGAGTCATTCTGGTGGCTGGCAGGGGTTGCGGGTAGGAGAACAGCAGCATCCTGGGGATGGCAAGAATTACAAGAATGGCCAGAGGGACCTGGTGGCAAGTTGACTTCTGCAGGCTGTTGCCATCCCCTCAGGTCTGTTAATGCCCGAGCAGTGTTACTAATAACTGGTAATGTGGTAATACAGGAAAAGTGGACCTTGTCCCCCTCGTGCTGCAGCCCAGGCACCATGTGTGCTTGCTGGTCTCCCTGCCCCATCACAACACCAGGTTGTGGTCCCTCCTCCATGGGGCACAATCCTCATGAAGGTGGGGGGGGGTGCATTGCCACCTCTTTTCTGGTATCCAAGAGGCAGAAAAGCAAAGCAGCCCCTGCTCCTGCCCTTGGCACTGCAGTGCTGATGACACCACTCTCTGCCTGCAGCAGTCGAGGCCGGGGAAAGCCAATGTGGGGACACTACAGCATGACTCTGCTCAGCAGGGGTGAGTGCCTCCCTCCCAGACTGCCTTTAGGAGTCTGTGCATGCTCTTGAGCTCTTCTCCTATATGACTAGTTATTCCCAAGTTTACCTAATGTATGAGGGCAGAAAGCTCTGTTAAAGCTCTGGCTGACCTCAGTCCAGCCAAGCACCTCTGTGGCTGTTTTCTGGTGGGTCGGTTGTCCTGGGTCCCCTCCAGATATCCCCTGGTGCTCATGGGGAAAGCTGTGGTGTGCAGAGTAAAGCCAGTGTGCTCTTCCCTCCCTTGTGTAGGGAGGAGGAGGTGTCATTCAGTGACGATGAGCCTCTGCACCCTGAGGATGTGTTGGCAGTGGATGCCCCTGCACAGAAATCTCAGCCAACCTACAAGAAATCGCTACGACTCTCCTCTGAACAAATTGTATGTACTTCACTCCTCCTTCACTGTCTGCTTGTGTGCGTAGGGGCGAGACAACCCTTAAACAGGGATCTCTCTACGCCTGACCTCATGGTTCTATAGGGCATCTAAGTATTTTGCCCTGGGTGGCCACCCTGTAGAGGCTTGGGGTCTCTGGTCTGGCCTGTGGTAAGCCTTGGACTGGTATGAATTGGTACTGGTGTACCACTCCTGTTCCCCCTCTACCACAGGAAAGGCTGAATCTGCAGGATGGCCCCAACGAGGTGGCATTCAGTGTGACAACTCAGTACCAGGGCACGTGCCGCTGTGAGGCCACAATCTACCTGTGGAACTGGGATGACAAGGTGGTGATCTCGGACATCGACGGCACTATCACGAAGTAAAGGGCCTTTCACCCACCCCATAATGCTGCTCCCCCTGCCCCATTAGGGGAAAAAGTCCTTTCAAGGCTTGCATAAGCACCCAGAAGAGACCACAAACCACATCGTCTTCTGGATACCTGCCAGGCTGGGTCAGCCTAACCTGGTCTCCTTTCCTTCTAGGTCTGATGCTCTTGGGCACATCTTGCCTCATCTGGGAAAAGACTGGACTCATCATGGGATTGCTAAGCTCTTCCACAAAATCCACCTGTAGGTGTTGGATCAACTGAGGCCAAGGGGAAGTGGGAGGATGATGGAGGAGAAGATGAGTGGGAGCCAGTCAGGGCTCCTTAATCACAGATGCTGGTCAAAATAGCCTAATTCTCTGCCGTCCGTGATGGTTGATGCTTGCTGTACCGCCTAGATGTTGTTGGCCTTCAGCTCCGGCCCTGGCACCCTGTGGCCACTAAGAGGCACTGTGGGCTCGCGGATGGCTCGTCCCGGCCCCGAGGGGGCGGACACGGGGCTCCCACTCCCGCGGGGCTGCGGGTGCGGGGCTGTGGCTGCCCTCGCTGACACCTCGGCTGTCTCTTGCCACCTTCGATCCCGCAAGAGCACCATGCCCCGCTTCCCCCCCCAGCCGTGCCGGCCGCCTGGGGGGCTGCGGGGAATGTCCCCAACCACACAGAGCCTGCATGGTCTGATAAAGGTGCTGGCCTGGAGGTCCCATCCGGCTGCACGGGTACCAAGCAGGAAAGGGTGCTTTGCAGCCAGGATGAGTGTGCGGCTGCTGGGAAGGGCCTGGAGGGTGGTACAGGGTCCCCCTCCAGTGCTGCTTCCCAGCAGTGGGGCAGATGGGGATCTGGTTTAGCCTGGGTCTTCTCTGGGCAAGTGAGTCTCATTGTTTGTGGAGCCACCTTGCTTGCTGAAGGTGTGAACAGACTTTGGGTGTAGGCCAGGTATTCAGTCTCATCCCCCTTCCTCCTCGGAGCAGGAGTGGGAGGACACCTTGCCCAGGGCACAGCTTGGAGGGGTTCCCTGTGCTCTCTCTAGGAATGGCTACAAGTTCCTCTACTGCTCAGCCAGAGCGATTGGCATGGCACACATCACCAAAGGCTACCTCAAATGGGTCAATGAGCAAGGCTGTGCCCTCCCCAAGGGCCCCATCCTGCTCGCCCCCAGCAGCCTCTTTTCTGCCTTCCACAGGTACTGTGTCCTCTCCTCTTTCCCAGCCCTGTACCTCCTGTGTCCCTGGGGACAGCACCCACCTTCCTCAGCCAAATGCTGAGGGATGTCACAGCTTTAAACTTGTTCTGGCCTCCTTGGTGCAGGATGCCTTTCATGGGAGGGCAGGCAGTTCTCCTGTTGCCTCGCTGGAGCTTCATGGTGAAGCCCCTGCAATGGACAAAATTACTTTTGCCCTTCAAATCACTTCTGAAGATAGTCCTGGCTGGCTGATGCCACTACCTTCTGATCTGTACGTGTGTCTTGTGCTGCAGGGAGGTGATCGAGAAGAAGCCAGAGGTGTTCAAGATCGCCTGCTTGATGGACATCAAAAACCTGTTTGCCACAAAGCTGCCCTTCTATGCAGCTTTTGGCAACCGAGCAAATGTGAGTGGGTGTTCTGGGGAGGAGGGAGGGCTCAGGCTGGGGCAGTGGTGGTGCCGCCTTCCTGCAGCTCTCACACCTTGCTGGCCTTCCTCGGGCAGGACGTCTATGCTTACAAGCAAGTGGGCCTGCCAGAGAGCCGCATATTCACGGTCAACCCCAAGGGAGAGCTGATCCAGGAGCTCATGAAGAACCACAAGTCAACGTAAGCAACCTGCTTGTTCCTTGGCACCTTTGGGTTAACCTGGCTTTAACCCAGAGAAGCATTTCATGGGGTAGAAAAGCAAACAAAACCCCAATGACCCTAATGCAACTTCTTCCTTACCCCCATAGGTATGAGCGGCTGTCGGAGGTGGTGGAGCTGATTTTCCCTCCCCTGGGGCACAGTGGGCACGTCGCTCTGGTGTGTCCAGAGTTCAGCCACTTTGCCTACTGGAGACCTCCGCTGCCCGCTGTTGACTTGGATGTCTTCTCCTGACCCTATTACCTGTGGATACCTGACCCAGGGCCCTCCTGTGTGTCCTCTGCCAGGACTGGATGCTCCAGATGCATCTCCTCCTCCCTGTTTGCTGCTCTGGCATTTTGCACTTCTAATACGGGTCATGTTCTGCACTAGAAATACCCCTTCTCAGGGGACCAAAGAGGGGAGAGAGGGAGCTCTGACTCTACAAAAACTCCATTCCTGTAAGCTGGATCTCTTCTTAATGTTCTTAACACCTTTTTTTAAAGGTGGTGGTGGTGGGTCACTGTCACTTATTGATGAGCCTCTGGCATAGCTATTGCTACCTCCAGTATGACCAGTGTTCCCAGACAGCCCAGCTACCTGCAGCTTGGTAGGTGATGCAGTGAAGCTGTCCTGTGGCTTAACAACTCGTTAAGGTGGATGGAAGCTGTTGGGGTTTTGAGTGTTCTTCACTATTAGCAATAATAAATAGTGCCTTAATCCAGGCTGCCTCTTGTCTGCTGTAGCCCTGGGCCTGGAAGTGTCCTTCTACAAACATGGCTGGGTTTATCCCGCTGAAGTGTCCTGCTAAGGGGGTCTTGGTGGAGATGGGGGCAGGACCTGCAGCTTCTGGGGCCTGTGGATGCCTGCACTAAAAAAGGACTTTTTTTCTCATCTCTTACTTTCAGGTAATGCTGCAAAACTGACTTGATACAGGCAGCAAAGCCTGGCTTTATGGGTGTGTGCATGGGGCTGAATCTCTCCTGTGCCGGCAGCCTGTCAGAGTCTTGGGCCAGGGCAGGAGCTTAGTCCTGTGGCTCTCTGGGAGCGTTGAAGGAAAGCTCAGCTGCCCTGGAGTGGGGTTGGTGCCCCTGCTCTGGGAGCTCTTAGCTGTAATTGCATAAAGTAAAAGGGCCAGGGCCACTGCTGGCTCCTTCCTCCAGTCCGGCCCCCAGCTTCTCCTTCCCTGACCGCTGTCTGTGAGTGTAAATCATCTCTTTCTAGCCTGCCTGCCAGGAGCGTTGTGTTCAAACTCTAGCTCCGGGTGTTACGCTGCTTTTCCTGAAGCCACACAAGTCATTTTGATCCTGGAAACCTCAGCAAGAAATACTTTATTTTTTTTTTTTCCTTTCCCATACAAACAGTCTTTCAGCTTTTAAAATCTGAACAAATGTACAGGGTTTTAAAAACAATAAACCACAAGCTCAGTTGTCAACTGCCTTGGAAAGCTGCCTGTGCAAGGACAACCCT
>NW_010518810.1:0-6655 GCF_000687285.1 Phaethon lepturus | reverse complement strand
GTCGGGGCCCATCTCTTTCCCCCCCCGCAAGTCAAAAAAAAAAAAAAAGCCCTATCTTACAGAAAGTTCCTTTCACTCTTCAAGCATGAATAGCTGAGAACTGAAATACAAACTGTCCATAGCTTCAAGTGACTAGTCAGGAATAGTCCAAACATAGCACCATTTTCTGGAAGGCCAGACTTCTTCCTTGTCCTAGTTCTGTTATAGCCAGTCCCGGCTCCCTCTGTGCTGGAGGAAGCTGTTGCTGTAATCTGCTCTTTAACCCATCCCAGGGCGGGGGTGAGCCTGGCTCCTGGCTTAATTTTCTCTTTGGTTGCTGCAGCCCTTTTTCTCCCTGTTGTGAGAAGATGGGGAGGGGTGCGGGCAGGATGCTCCTGGGGGGTGAGGATCCATCGCAAAGTACTGAGGGCTGCCTTGAGGATCCTTCCATGGGTTGGGAGGAAAAAAATACATTTTATTGTCTAAGAGCAGGTTTTGCAGGATGCCTGAAGGCAGCTGCAGGTTGCTGCTCAGCTGGAGAAGTGATCAGCAAAGCCCAGAGCAGCAAGAGTGGATTCTGGTGCTGCGAGCATCCAGCCACCCGCGAGCTGGCGGGGGGAGCCTGGTCCCCTCTCCCTGCCTGGACGGCTGGTGGCCCACGCTCCTCTGGCAGGGGAAGGAGCTCTTGCCACATCAGGGTAACGTGATGCAGCCGGCTGGCCTCAGTGATCCCTGTGGTCCGGCCCAGCCTGCGTGTATCCGTGTCAGGGAGCTCATCCAGTTTGTATGGAGGAGAAAGGGCACCCAGGGCACCTCTGCTGGGAGCTCCGTTGTGGGGCGGAGGGGGCCGGGGGGAATCACGGTGCAGAAGAGCAAGGGATGACCTGGAGATGGGTGTGGTGTGGAAGGATCCATGAGCTGCAATGCTGAGCTGATAGAAAAATATGTTCCTCTGCTATAAGTGCCAGAGCTGGTCAGATGGAGGTTCTTTAATTTTTTTCTTCACCCTTTCTGGTCATGAAGTCCGTGTTGGCTGAGCAGCAGAGGACGCCTGTGTGGGCTCCCTGGGAGAAGCAGGTTTTGTGTGCAACAGCCCCACGGTCAAGGTATCAGCTCTGTAGGACAAGGCTGGAGTTGTGCAGGAACATGTACAACCTTTTCCAGCCTGCACGTTTGTAGGAAACCAGAGTGACCCTAGGTAAATCACTTCAGTTTTCATTTTCAAGAGGTCTTCTCAAAGGTGCCCTGCCCTCCTCCTCCCCAGCGTTCCACATCGGTGCGGGTCCCCGGGGCTGAGACGAGGGAAACCATGTTCACAGTTTAAATCCAGGAGAGAAGGAGAGTTGAGGACAGGACTGCTCCATGCCTAGCTTGGCCTCTGCAGAGACCTATGGATGCACATCTTTTTGGGAAGACGCACGTTTTCCATACCCCTTCACGTCGGTCCCAGGTGTAACCAGAGAGCACAGCAAAGCGGGACCGCAAAGCACGGCAGCCCCGAGGGACCGGGGGCCCTCCCCCAGGTGCTGCTGCGGCAGGTTTTAGCTGCTCAGCGTGGTTCCTCGAAATCCGGCAAGGGACAGGGCGCAGCAAGAGGAAACGCTGCAATCAGATGAGCACCATGACAGTGGATCGTTCAAAAATATACATACACATACCATATATATATATATGCATATGGGTGTTTTCCTAGCGCGTATCCTCATACGCTCCGTAAGGCACGTGCGTTTGCATGTAGTGAGCTGCCGTCTCGGGGAGGGGAAGGCAGTTCCCAGGGGACTGTGTGAATACGTGGGTTCTCTGAAATCCTCAATTCCTGGGGTGAGTTTTGTTCCCTGTAAGGAGCTCTGGCTCTGCTCAGTCCCTGGATTAAGACACAGGTGGTTTTTAGGTCAGAGAAACTCTGTTCCTCAACTGACAACTACAGGGTTTTATTCTTCAAGAAGCAATAAATCCACAAAAATAAAATTAAAAAACCCCCAAACTTTCCCACCTCCAGCTTCCTCCTGAATTGTCCTTCTGGGGTGTTCAGCCCAAGAGCCAAAGCAACACCCCTGGCCAGGAGGCAGTGACACTGCTGCTCCAGGGTCAGGATAGCTGCTGAGCGTCAGGAGGCAACTACCGTAACGGCAGAGTTACGGAAAAGTGGGGCTGACAAGACTTTTTAAAAAAAAAAAGGGGGGGGGGTTTTGTAGCAGCTTTTAATTTATCTTTTCATTAAAAAAATTATCCCAAGAACTCCTGTCACTTTGGGGCAAGTCCGTGTGATATAAGTTAATCCTGTCCTTCACGGGGGGGAGAAGAAAGAAGGGCATGGTGACACAGCTAGTGCTGCTTCCCCTCCGCCTGCTCTTCCAAGTGGCCGACCTGCTCTGCCAGCTCGGAGACCTTGGCTTGGCAGTCAAGCAGGTTGTCCTTCAGTCCCGTTATTTCCTGAGAGTGGGCAGCCAGGGTCCCGTTCATGTGGTCCATGTAGTCCCAAAGACTGCCTGTGTGTTTCTCCAGTTCGTCCCTGATGCCATCCAGGCTTCCCGTGACAGCACCCAGCCTGCCACAGACACTCTCCACCCGAGCCACCCGGTCATCAAAGTGAGCGATCTCCCGCTGCAGGTCATGGGCCACGCTCTTGCAGGAGCTCAGGTCACTGACGATCCTGGCTTTGAGTCGCTCCAAGTCTCCCTTGAGGTTCAAGACACGTCGGTTGCTGAAGAAGAGCTGGGAGCCTTGGTCGTTGACTTTCTCCTGGATGGAGTGGACCTCATCCTCAATCTTCCGCTCGTGCTCATCCAGCGAGGAGTTGACCTGTGTCACGGTGTCCGAGTACTGAGAGACGGAGTCCTTGAGCCCCGTCAGAGATTTGCTCACGGTGTTGAGGTTGATCTTTAGCAAAGTGATCTCCCCTTGCAAAGCCCCCGATGCTTCCTCCTCGATTCGCCGCTGGATCTCCAGGATGGTGGCGTTCAGCTTGCGCAGGAGGTCGTAGTTGCTGTCCATCCGAAGGAGCAGGTCCTGGTTCTTGTTCTGGCAGTCTTCAATCTCTGTCCGGAAGGTCTCCACGTCTTTGGAGGCGGAGGTGCAGCCCAGGGAACAAGTGCTCTCCAGCGTGATGAGGCGATTCTGCAACACCTCCAGTGTCTCATCCGTGCGTTTCCTCATGCTGGCAAGCTCCCCCTCCAGCACGGGCACCACTGCTCCATCCATGCCCACAGGAGAGCTGACATTGTTCAGCTCCCCCACGATGGTCATGAACCTGTCCTCCAGGGTTTGCATTTTGTCTTCAAAGGCAGTCCTCATGCCATCCACCTCTGCCACCACCATGCCTCTCATGCTGTCCTCTATACCAGAGCAGCAGCCCCCCGTTTCTCTCTCTGTAGCATTGACTCTAGCTTCCAAGTCCTCAAAGCGCCCTTCAAAAAGGTTCCCTAGGGTGACAGTGGAGATTTCTCCATCCAGCCGTGAGTGCAAGTTCTTCTGGGACTCAGAGATGCTGTGAAGGCCTTTCTCAAGGATGTTCATGCGATCAGTGAGGTAGTCCAGGTTGCTGCAGCAGCTTTCCACCACCGTCAGCCCTTGGATTTGGGTCTCCAGCTGGGAGATCTCTTTCTTGATCTCTAGCTCCTTCCCATCCAGCGTCTGCTGCAGCCGCAGATTGGCAGGTTTCTCCTCCTCACACTGCTGCCGCACCTCTTGGATCCGAAAGTCGCACGTGGTCTGGATCTTCCCCAGCTTCTTCTCAAAGCCGTCGAGCAGCTCTCCACGCAGGTTGCTCAGCCGCGTGTCCACATACTCCTCCAGCAGGTCAATGGAGGTGAGGGGCGAGGGCCGGGCTGACTCCAGAAGATGCTTGATCTGCCCATCGTGGTCCAGGACCATGCCGCGAACCTCGTGCAGCAAATCTGCCTTGGTTTTCAGCACGTCGCTCACCTCCGTCACTTTGGTCAGGATGTCCCCAACAGGAGGGTACGTGGCAATGTCGGCTTTGTCCGCCACATCCACCAGGCCATCAGGAATGATGCCAAAGCCCACCATCGAGTCAGGCGTGCCCGGGCTGTTCATTAGGGAGCTGATCATCTTGGTGGTGTCCTCCTGGATGGCCAGCCGCAGGCGGTCCCCCAGGCCGCTCACTATGGTGTGCAGGCTGTCGTAGGACTGGGAAAGGCGCCTCACCTCCTCCTCCAGCCGATCCAGGCGGTCCCCGAAGAGGCCAGGCAGCTTCCTGCCTGCACACGGAAAGAAACAGAGAGGGCACAGTCAGGGCTGGTGCTCCTTTAACTTCCCTCCTTGGCTATCTTCTAGATTGAAGTTCTTTTTCCATACTGACTAACATTAGCTCCTCCCTCCCTATTATTGTCATTTCAGCAAAATATCAGCCCACCCTTCCTCCTTTCCTCTACATCTCTTCTTAAGCTGATAAGGAAACCCTCTTTCTTCTTGGGATCAAGCCCTCTGCTCCCAGGTTCAACAGTAGGTGATGAGAACATCCTGGGGGAGCTGCATCTTGAGACACACTCTATCGATCACCAAACTAATGGAAAAATGCTTTAAAGCAATGAGGAAAGGCAATTTTGAAGCAGCACATTTTGAAATAAACTAGATTAAAAAAGCAAGTGATCCTCAAAGCAATCAAATGTTAGGTCTCTGATCACAAAGAAGGTCACCCAACTGAAGATTTGCCAGATCCATGCCCTGTGCTGGAACAGAAAGAACCAGGAGGTTTGAGAGCACGCCGGTGGTGGTGTACCCTGGGGATGTGAAGCAGGAGTGAGGTCTCACCGTACTGATTCTTCTTTGGTCCTCGAAACAGGTCAGGGTGGCTTTTTGGATGGGGAGGAAGTCTGGGGATTGGAAACATCTTTTGCCCAGGGGGCATTTTAGGGCTGGGATGTTGGGGCAGGAGGCCAGGTTGGTCAGTTGGGCTGTCGTGGCACCCTTCTCCCATGAAGCCTGGGCAGCACCTCCAGGCCAGCTCAGTCACTGTCTTGTAGCCAATCTTGTATTTGGGTCTGAAGAAGGTGCGGTACCTTTCCAGGAGAGGAGAGGAAGAGAGAAGACAGTTTAGAGAAGCAACCACGACATCAAGAAATGGAAAAGAGCAGGGCCATGGGTCCTGTCGGGTGTGGGAAAGCTGGGCACATGCGAAAGCCTGGCTGAGACCCATGTGCTGCACCTGAAGAGCATGACCAACCTCCTTCAAGAGCTCTTGCTGCACCATAGCTCAGAGCAGCATTACAGTGTCCATCCAGGGACACAGCTCATTAACCAGCACTCCAAAAACCTGTGCCCACCCTCTCCAGGACTGAACCATAACAGGCAGGTGTGATAGCACACAGTGAGAGTAGAGTTCTCCCCAACAAGTTGGTAACACAACTAGACAAGCCTGAGAAACAGCCCTGGGGTGAGGAGGGTGCAAGCCCACCTCCTTGCCTGGTGGGACACTAACACCCCTCTCTGTTCCCATTTTACGTGGGGTCCCCACCAGCCCAGTGGGGAGGACTCAGCTGCTCCAGCTCTTCCGTGGCACCTTCCCATGAGGTGGCAGGGATGGGACAGGACCCTGCCAGCACCCGTGCTCCCCCCACCAGCCGAGTAGAGCTGCACAAGGCTGAAGACAGCGTGTTTCTCACCACCTCCGAAACGCCAGTGCTTTGAACCTGCCTTTTGGAAACTTCCTATCTCAATTTACCAGGGCCTGAAAATCCTGGAGTTTGCTGTTTTGCAACAACACGTACAATCAGGCCCTTGTTCTTCTCCAGCACATTCAGCAGAAGGTCTCGGAGGAGGTGGCACAACCATCCGTGCTGCATAGCGGGGCTGCGTAAGACACTCACACTTATCCAGTCACTCGGGGCTGAGCCCCAGTCCTCCCTGTCCCTGCCCGGGTCCTCGGTGCCCCGGGCCCAGGCTGCAGCCCCCGGGCAATGCCACTTCCCCACGACTCCCAGCGCCATACAGCCAGTCCTGTACGTACTGCAGGAGGAGAAAGCAAACCCAAATCCCCTGTTCTTTGAATCACTTCAAAATTTCTCCACATCGACAATTTCCGAAAGGCACAGGACAGTATCAAAACAAGCTCTTCTTTCTGTTACGCCTCTGCGCAGATGCTGATGAGTTTCTATGGTCTTTCCTTCTATCTTAGTGTGTAGAAACCTGTCTGGATGTACCACGGCAGGAGACTGCTGCACCCAGCCACTGTCAGAGGGTGAAGTGAGGATGAGGATGGCATCCAGAAGGCAAGGCACCTTCTCCGTCTCACGCCGGACTCTGCAGAGGAGCCCAGAGCCCTTTGGCACCTCCAAACCCTTCTCCCCCTGCTCCAAATGGTGAAGAGGGGAAGTATTTATTGCAGCTGCACAAACATTAGCTGATGGCCCCAGCGTGGAAAAAACGTATTTACTTCTCCTGCGTGGATGCAGCATCCGAGGCTGTGCAGAAAGTCCAGCTGTGGGTCCAGCTACTTTCAAAAAACACCCTGGTTTCACCCCGGTTTTGTTTGAAGGGCTGAAGGGGCTGAGCAGCAGACGCTGCAGAGATGGGAGAGGCTTTGGGGATCTATCTCCTCCACGGGTACCAGCGGCTGCAGGATGTCCTGAAGTCCCCAAATGCTGCTAAAGCACTTGCAACAGGAGCAAGGAAAGAGCAAGTCAGCGAGCGGGTCCGGCAGCGCATCTCTGCTGGC
>NW_010518809.1:0-3713 GCF_000687285.1 Phaethon lepturus | reverse complement strand
GGGGGCTAATATTATTGATCAGCAAGGATCACTCAGTGAATGGCACACTGGCTTTAATATCCCCAAATGCAACTAATCAGAAATTCAACAAATACACACTGAAATAGTGAACTGAAAAAAAATGAGCACTGAGTAACTGAAATGCAGACTGAAAGGCATCACTGTGTTCAAATATGACTCATTAAAAAGGTCACTTTCCCAAAAGGTTTCCTTCTTGATTTCCAAACCAGCAGCAGAAACTGCAATTACTCTTCTACTATGAACCACTACATCTCATGATATGACATTACCAATCAATTATTCTCCTTTGAATTTAATTCTCACTCATGATAGCAGTAGGAACTATATTGATATACATAAAGAGAAGAATCCATTGGCTTAAAATGCATATTTTTAATCTCTTGTGGATTTTGCCACCTCAAGGGAACTCCAAAACCCTCAAACCTTTAATCATGAGAACTTCTGAGAACTTGTTTTTTGTTTCTCTAACTAAAAAAAAAAAACACCCACACAAAACAAAAAACAGGGGGACAATTTTATAAACTATTTTTGTATCGTGTGGTTTCCTTGAAATTACTTTTCCCATATAATACAAGCATAGAAAGGGAAGAGAGTCATTTGCTGTCCACTCCAACAAAACTCAGTTAAAGATAAAACAAAGTGGTAATAAATTAGACTATTCCACATGAATTAACGAAATTTATTAAACTTACACTTACAGACATTAGTCTTCAAATTTGACTGAACTGTATGTCAGAAGACCTCAAACTCCTCTCTCTTCCTCTGAGGGCCACTATTTATTTATTCCCAGTCCTTTAAGTGCTCACTCCAACACTACCTTCTCCCCTCCAGGATCTACAGGACTCCCATAAAAAAATAAACACTTCAAACCATTTTAAAAAGGAGCATATAACAACAAGTTATTTCCACACATCAGATTCAAAACGCCTTTTCCTAAAATGAAGCATTTCATTACAGAACTTTAATTCCAAGTTCAGATAAGAAATTAAACCAGCTTTATTAACTCTAATGAAAAGTCTTTTGAGAACAGAGGCTCAGATACCACCAAGAGAAGGAACCAATATCGTCGAATAGTAACATTTAGAAATTTAAGTGTGAAGACATTGTGAGGCTTATACACGTTATGTTTCTGGTGTTTTGACTAGCAATTTTTTCAGCTCTGTCACATACAATCTCTTCACCTCACTCTAAGTAACATTATTCCTAGTAGCAGTATCATTATTCTAAATCTCTGCAGCATCAAAAATTATTATGTACAAAAACCATAATAATATCCACAATAGCAGTCTTGCACACAATGCCACCCTTTGAAACCTGTCTTTGACCCATACTCCAATTCCATTGTCATTGAGATGGCAGAGCTCTTGCCATCTCATCTTAGAAAAGGCGAAGTGACAGTTGCTCACCTGGGACGAGAAACATCTTCCCTCTCCCTAGAAGGGAGTCAGCTCTGAGAACATGTAAGGCCTACATCGTGGTTTCAGCTGGGCTAGAGTTAATTTTCTTCATAGACGCTAGCATGAGGATATGTTTTGGATTTGGAATGAGAAAATCTTGACAACATGCTGGTGTTTTGAGTCGTTGCTAAGTAGTCAGGGACTGTCCAGCTTCTCATGCTGGGCTTCCAGCAAGAAGGCTGTGGGTGCACAGGGAGCTGGGAGGGGACGCAGCTAGGACATTTAACCCAGGCTGGCCAAAGAGATATTCCATACCATATGACATCATGCTCAGCATAGAAAGCTGGGACGAAGAAGAAGGGAGTGGAGGGACGTTCGGAGTGATGGTGTCTGTCTTTCCAAGAAGCCATTATGTGTGATGGAGCCCTGCTTCCCTGGAGATGGCTGAACACCTGCCTGCCCATGAGCAGTAGTGAGTAAACTCCTTGTTTTGCTTTGCTTGCATATATGGCATTTACTTTACCTATTAAACTGTTTTTATCTCAAACCATGAGTTTTCTCACTTTTACTCTTCCAGTTCTCTCCCCCCGTCCCACCATAGGGGAGTGAGTGAGCAGCTGCGTGGTGCTTAAGTTGCCGGCTGGGGTTAAATCACAAGAGCCTCTGTCTGCATTGAGCCCCTGGGAGTAGGAAAACATCCCCTGTGAGGATAAAGGATTAGGCTGTGACAGGATAGGGCTCAAAAAAACAGAAATGGAGAGGAAGAAACAAGGGAGAAGTTGGATGTTGTAACCCTTCCAGCATCATTTTCGTAGGGCCTGTTGCAATAGGACAAGGGGTAATGGTAGAAAAGAGTACATTTAGACTAGACATAATGAACAAATTTTTTCACTATGAGAGTGGTGAAACACTAGCCCAGGTTACTCGGAGAAGTGGTAGATGCCCCATCCCTGGAAACCTTCAAGGTCAGGTTGGAGGGGGCTCTAAGCAACCTGGTCTAGTTGAAGATGTCCCTGCTCATTGCAGAGGGGTTGGGCTAGATGACCTTTAAAGGTCCCTTCCAACTCAAACTATTCTATGATCATTTGCACTAGTCTTTATAAAATGACGTCAAGCAAGTTGTATGTTGCTGTCTTGGATCAGACAGAGAGCAAAGGCAAAGACATATGCAAGCCCATTTGAGACACATGATCTTCACTGAAACCTTTAGAACAGTTTAATCATGTAATGCAAGGAAGTAAAAAACCCACCTCAAAAAAGCCACCACTTCATGTTGAATGCAAGTACATCTTTAGAGTAATTTAAGAGACTACCGCTGATACAGTCGAAATATTTCTTTCCTCTTAGAGGTATTTGAGCATTCTTTTTTCTGTAGCCATTTTTTCATAGAATAATATTCCCTTCCAATTTAATTTACTGGCTGATTTCTAGCTAAAACACTGACACTGATCTTATTAATTTCTTTAACAGTTTATTTCTTGCTGGTATTGTTTCCTTTCTTGTCCCTTTATTTTTCTTACTTTACTCTCTGATTCATACCTAGAAAAGCCCACGTAAAACACCACCGTGCACAAAGCAGACAGAAAGCAGTACCTTCACGCCATTTTCTTTCGAAAAACTGTAATAGCCTATTTCCTCAAATTAATTTCTCCAACACATGTGGAGAAGCATTTACATTAAACAATTAATTGCAAGAGCAGAAAAACAAATGCAACCTAGTTCTGCATTTAACTTATAATATCATCTAGTGAACTATCTGAAGATATTCTATGTGGCTCTATAATGACACTAACAACCTACATGGAAGTACCTTTGAAGGTCTAGCTAGAACCATTAGAAAAGAGAAGCAGTTGAAGGATTAAAAGAAATAATTGAGAGAGGATGATTCACACCATCTATACTATTTATGACCTCTATAATTTTACAAAGAAAAGTCCCCGTGGGATTCAGTTACCTAGCTATATAGACCAATTTGATCAACATATTTATCGTTCACTGATGTGCAGGGACAAAATTAGAAAGGCAAAAGCCCAGCTAGAGCTCAGTCTGGCCACAGTTGCAAAGGGTAATAAAAAATGCTGCTACAAATATATTAACAACAAGAAGAGAGGCAAGGAGAATCGCCATCCCTTACTGGATATGGCAGGGACCATTGTCTCCAAGGACGAGGACGAGGCTGAGGTACTTAATGCCTTCTTTGCCTCAGTCTTTAATAGCCAGACCAGGTATCTGCAGGGTATTCGGTCCCCTGAGCTGGAAGATGGGATGGGGATGGAGAGCACAATAACCCCCCCA
>NW_010518808.1:0-204 GCF_000687285.1 Phaethon lepturus | reverse complement strand
CAGCCGTGTGGGGACGACACGGACGTGGGGATGGGGACATGAGTGTGGGGGGGACAGCAGTGTGGGGGTGACACGGACATGGGCGCGGGGACAACACGGGATGTGGGTGTGGGGACAACATGGCTGTGGGGATGATACGGGTGTGGGCGCAGGGACACAGGTGTGGGGACGACACGGACATGGGTGTGGGGACGACACGGACGT
>NW_010518807.1:587-801 GCF_000687285.1 Phaethon lepturus | reverse complement strand
TGATCTCTGAAATTGGGCCATACGCAATTAGTTATGTAGGACAACAGGAAATTATGTTTAACCCATCATGGTCCCTCAAGCGAGTAGTACTATCAATGCAGATTAATATCTCTGCAGTTCAACCAACCTGTTCACCATTTATAAATACATCTTATGCAGGGTGGTTAGCATGGTTACATGAGCGGTCCTTTACCCCTTCAAAGCAAGCAAGCAG
>NW_010518807.1:0-422 GCF_000687285.1 Phaethon lepturus | reverse complement strand
TTTACCTCAGTGGGAAGAAGTTTCTGAAAGGACTACCAATTAATCCTGAATGCACTTGATGCAGCTCAAAATAATATTTCTCTAGCTCTTAGTTGTATTCAAGCTCAACTGTGGGTGCAATCTACAATAGCAGCAATTATAAGGGAAGGTGAAGATGACACCTTACCCACTGAGATTCGAAAAATAATCAGGGAAAATGCAACCAAATTTGAGAAAAAATTCCAAGCATGGTGGTATCTAGTTAATTTCACTTATGATCCTATTAGTAATAAAGCCACAGCTTTTGTTCTAACCATACAGAATGCATCAGTAAAAAACAGCTACACAATCATTGCATTAGGGTTAAATCACAATGGAACTATATCCATTAGAGCACAGAGTATGGGCCCAAAGTGTTGAAGGCATGCAAGGAATTAAGCTGG
>NW_010518806.1:956-3276 GCF_000687285.1 Phaethon lepturus | reverse complement strand
GCCCCGATGGCGAGCCGCCGGGCAGCGCTCCCGCCCCCTCGGAGCTGCCTCCGGTGAATGGGGAGAAAGAGAAACGAGAAAGGAGCTGGAAATTGGGCGCCGCTCTCAGACCCTCGTACCTCCTTTCTGCCAGTTTGCTGTTGCTCTGCACAAGCTGTACCAGGGCACAGCGAGAGGTCTCAGCTTGTCCTCCCGATGTGCCTTGAACACGGAGCAAATTACTGCAAAAATGTCAGTGTGGAAAGTTGCTGGGTGCTCTCTTGTCCCTTTTGAAGGGATTGGGTCTTGACCAGGCTTTCACCTAGCGTCTGTAGGAATTAAAATACCTGGCTGTGGAAATTAGTGGGGAAACTTCAACTGATTTCCTTGGCCTTTGAAACAGGTCTTAAAAGGACAGCTTCTGAGGAAACTCTATACTGAAGGCTTCCACATGGATAGTACTCAGGCAGCCTGTCTCTTAAGTGTGCACATATGTAGTAGTTACATTGCTGAATATCCCAAGAAATCCCCACCAGTGAGACGGTTTGGTATTTTACCACAGTGAACAGCCTTTGAGAGCTAAATTACAATGTGTGTATGTGCATGCCATACAGGGAATACTGAACAGCCTATTGCAACCCAGTTGTAATTTGTGTGTGTGCACATAACACATTGGTGGGCACCACTGTAGTTGTAACCACCAGGTCTTGTGCACATTAGTTCTTAAACTTCTGCACTGATTTATAAACAGGCAAAATCAGACCTTTCATTCATTCTTAAAAATGAAAAACAGAATCAAACTGTTGGCCTACTCCCCTCAAAAGCTGTGGTGTTTCTGCATGGCTAAGGCAGACCCTGCTTGTCCCAGCCTGAGAGGGCCTCAGCAGCTGATGGGCACCTAAACAAGGACCAGCATATAGTTGGGGGGATCCCTTCCAGCCACTTCCCTGTGATCAGCCATGACCACAATGATTGTCGCAGCTCAACTTGTTCTGCCATTCTGCTAAGCTTATTCCTCATTTCATCTTCCCAGGAATTTGTCATTTATTTAGTTCCATGTTCACATCCACACCTGTAATCTGGTTACTTTACCAGTGTTACACATTACTGCACAGATGACAAAACGCTGGAGTTCTCTATGTCCTGACAGTGCCCCATGGAAGGGCTGATCCCACAGCACACATTTTCTTGAGCTGAGACCCAGGGAAGCCAGGAGGAATGGACCTGGAAATATCCCTGGAAAGGCCCTGGAGCTGCTTGTAGCTTTGCTTGCCACCTCCAAAGAGCAAAGCAGAGTTGAGAGCCTGCCCAAGGAGCCAGGGGAATCCTCACCCAAGCCATGCCTATACAGAGCAGAGAACAGGACATGGCATCCTTCATCCCATGCTCCAGAGTGGTCTGCAGGACTACCTCAGTGGCTTTTGGAGGTTCAAAACAGATGGCAGATGGTTTAACACTGTATGAACTACGTGCTGATTACTGTTTTAGTGTGGAATACAAAGTCTCCACCTCCATCTCCACCAGAACTGTATATTTCAAAATAAACCAGACCTGAATTGATTTTCTTTAAATTCTGCACAGTCCCTGTTCCCCTTCCCTCCCAACACACACATATGCATGCACACTGCAAAAGACAAACTGTACATGGCACACACACACAGAAACACACCTCACACATAAACACACCAGTATGTTTTTCTCTTTCACACAGTCGCCCAGACATGACCCTCTGACACATCCACCCTCCTTCAGACACAGCTCCACATACCCCAGCACAAGGCAGGGTTCCTGTCCACGAGCAGGCCTTGGGGGATCTAGGCGGGCTCCCACCACCAGCCCAGCAGTAGGTCCCCCTGGCCAGACGGCTCTCACCACAGCTCGCCCAGCCTCTGCGCTCCTGTGGTGGGTCTTGGCAGTTAACAGCATGGGCTTAATTTCCTTTGCTCTGGAGCGCAGGTTGTGAGTTGAAGACAAATCAAAAACCAAAATGAAAATTATGAGGTTTTCTGTGTAGTCGTGGCTCATGCGGCAGGGTGCAGGTCCCAGGTAGCACCACAAGTGTTCTGCTAACTATTGCTGGTTCCTTTTGCTGCAGTTTCCGCAAAGAATAACTGACCCTAAACCCAACCATCTACCATGGTCAACCCCTCTCCTCCCTCCTCAAGGTCACTTACTCCTTACATTTCTCTGTTTTCTGGTTTTCCAAAACATGTAACACTCCCTCTCCACCTGTCCTTGCCTCTCACGCACACCCTCCTCTGCATACCCTCCTCCTGCCTCATGGTAAGCAGGTGATGTCCTGTATCCCAGTCAAAGTTCAGCTGACCCAGACAAACCATGC
>NW_010518806.1:578-925 GCF_000687285.1 Phaethon lepturus | reverse complement strand
CTGCTGAAGCACCCCAGGAGACACTGTCCCTCTCTCCTTTCAGGCAGTGGATCATTTCCATTGATTTTGCTGATGGGAGGCTCCAATGTCCAGACACGGCCCCAGCATCCTGCTCCCAGCAAGGTAATGGTTACCCAGGTTTCTTTTTGTGCTTTGATGTTTTTTCCATAAAAAGAATGTGAGAGAGAGGAAAGAGGGGAGGAAGGAAAGCAGGCAAGCCCCCAGAGCTGCCTACAGATGCTCACCACCAACCTTTTCTCTGTAATGACATTGCTCAACATCCCAGGGGAGCACCAGGGCTCTGGGCACAGACAAAATTATTGGTGAGAGGGAGGTGGAGGGAGAGC
>NW_010518806.1:0-344 GCF_000687285.1 Phaethon lepturus | reverse complement strand
GGGGCAGCAGCTGCTACTAACACAAGGGAAGCCCGAAGCTCCCCGGGCAAGCTGTGGTGTTAAGGTGAGTAGAGAGGCCTACGGGTTGCAGCACAGACATCAGGGACAAGCCAAAAGCCCGGGAAGCTCTGCTCACTCACCGTGGGTCTGTGTGCCAGCGTTCCTTCCCTTGCCTGGTAAGTCAGTCCCTGATTCCTCCTCGTGGTCCTGTTTCCGCCTGTTTCCCAAAAGTGAAGGTTTAGGGCAGACCGCTATTTGCTCGCATTGCGGGATGGAAGACCCACGGAGGAAAGCTCACCCAGGGGGGCAGCAGCAGAGCAAGGCAGCTCCGCCCGCGGCGGGGA
>NW_010518805.1:21078-21847 GCF_000687285.1 Phaethon lepturus | reverse complement strand
CGGCGCGTGGCGCCGGAGCTGTGCCGTGGCCCCAAGCAGCCCTGTTTGCTCGCCACCCTGTTTGCTCGCCAGTAACTTGGGCTGAGGAAAAGCTCTTTTAGGAGAAGCGAAGCTGCACGCTTCCCCAAGGGCGGCTCTTTTAAAGGCTTCCAAGACAAGCGGCCGCACTCCGGGAGGAGAGAAATACTCGGTTCGCCAGGCGCAAAAGCACCTTTCCTGCGAAGGGGTCAGCACTAAAAAGGAAACCGAGGCGAAGCGGGCGAAATCTCCGGGCTTTTCCCCCCCAGACATGCGTGAGCGCTGCGGCCGAGCGCCCACGCCGAACGTATTTTGAATGTATTTTGAAACGTAGCATGGCACTTTCTTCGCTCCTGCTCTTTCTTCGCTCCTCTTTCTTGCTCCGTGGCTCTTCTTTACTGTATTTAAAGGAACGTTTTCGTTATCAGCCCCCCCTTTCCGTCCCTGCGTTTCCAGCCCTGCTCTGACCTCACTCTGTTCTCGCCACTCGCTCTCCCTCTTCGACTCCTCAAACCATCTCTCCGCTTTCCTCGTGGGTGTCACCTCTGCCTCTCCGAGGCATGTGCCGCTCTGCCACCCACTCACCCTCTTCACGCCGCCAGCACCCCAGGGCCTCTCCCCGGCGCCGCGCTTCCCTCTGCCATCTCCACCTGGGGCTGCGCTGAGCCTTGCTCTTTGGCCTGTCAGCGCCGTGGGCACCCGTCCCAGCCCAGCCTGGCCCTTTGGGAGCTTGCTCCATGCATCGCTGCAT
>NW_010518805.1:1595-21047 GCF_000687285.1 Phaethon lepturus | reverse complement strand
CTTCCCACCACCTGCCCTGACTTTCTGCGAGCCATCGTTCCCCGCTGATTGCGCATTTTGGGGGTCCGGCCTTGGGGGCTGGTACCTCACTGGAGGAGAGGTAGCAGAAGGCTCCTGTCCAGGTTACCATCTATTGAAAAGGTGAAGGCAGCTGGTATCAGATTTCTGCCCGAGATTACTCTGGAGGTAAGGAGGTACCTACCACCTGCCAGACCCCAGGACAGCGTGGCTGGTGTCACAGCCCCACGTGCTTACGTAAGAAACTTTCTTCACCTATAGATTGTAGAACGATAGAGCAGCCCACCTTGGCAGGGACCTCCAAAGATCCTCTGGTCCAACCTTTCATGGGAAAGGGAGCCTAGATGAGATTATCTAGCACCCTATGCAGTCGCATCCTGAAAACCTCCCATGATGGGGACTCCATCATGTCCCTGGGGACATCGTTTCAGTGGACGATTGTTCTCACCATGAACAATTTCTTTCTTACATAAAGATGAAACTTCTCCCATGCAACTTGTAGCCATTACCCCTCGTCTGCTCCCTGTGGCTCCCTGTGAAGAGAGAGCCTCCGTCCTCTTTGTAGCCATACATGTACCTGTATGATTTGACCAGTTTTTGTGCAACAGATGTCCGGTTCTTGCTGCTTTCGTAGATCCCGCTGCCACGGGCACGGCCGAAGGCTTCAACACACGCCTCTTCCACAGGCTGTTAATGCTATTTGCCCCGGCACATTCTTTAGCTGCGCAATGAAACAGTTATACTTTGTCATCTGTAGTATTTCCACCCTAGAATATCAATTTACAGCCCAGCATTACAGGGTGTCCTCAAAAAGGGAGAAGTGAAAGGAGAGAAGTTATATAACCGGGCCGGCGCTGCAGAGCCAGCCAGCCACCGGCAGGATTGCATTGCAGGGATTCCCGCCTTCCAAAACATCCCCTTTCTTTCCCAGAAGTCCTGCTACCTCAACCTCAAAGGCACTTCACACATTTAATCTTAAAACCAGAGACCACCCTTACAACCGCGACGGGCTGCCTCCAGTGCCGGAGGGAAACCGGAGGGATAAAGCCCAGGTATTTTTGAACCATCAGGCAGGCAGCTACCTGGCTGTCTTCCAGCATGCTCTTTCTTTAAGTGTGCTCACTGTTTCTCTATATAAGACTGCTGATCCATCAGTTAATCACATTGAGTAAGTACCTAAAATTAACTTTTAAATTATTAATGCATGAGAACATATCCATTTGCCATGTACATTATTTTAAAGGATTAAGTGTGTACACTGAGTGCCATTAACGTTACATTTTGAAGTCAGTAAATTGACTTGTACGGAAATCAGAAGGGTTGATGGATTCCTCTGCAAATGCCTTTGACAATGATAAAATGTTCAATTGGATTATTATTAAGCATGCGTCTGTACTTAAATTTCTTTCCAATACACACAAAAACAAGAGAGTGCCCAAATCTTAACAGTATAATATTTTTCATTTTATGGAGGGTTAAAAAAACATAGATACCCATGAGTATTGAAAAAACTCCTCTGACAAATGAAAACACTAGGAAAGATATGTTTAGTTTCCTAGACTACAGCTGTGTCGTTGAAGACAAAACTGTACTGTCATAAAATTGTTTATCCAAAATAGCACCATTAAAACTGTTAAATGTAGAAGTAGGAACGCATCCTTCCAATGGCAGCAAAGGACACACGGTAGTCATCTTCTTTTCCCTTAACTAATGAATCTCTGAAAACAGCCTGTGCAGTATGCTGTATCATGAAAATAGCCCGAAACACCAGTATTTTCGCTGAGAAAAAAAAAATTGTCATTTTCTGCAAGAAAAACCACACAAGAAACAATGATGGCAATAACATTCTGTGACTGTGTAAACACCGTTCCTACTCAAGGAGAGCCCAAAAAGCAAAGGCAAACATCAGCGCAGGAGCCTCGCTGCCTTCAGGACTTCTGTGCAAGGGAATTGCACCCGGGAGAAGTTTGTCCTGACTCCCTGTTTTCTTCTTCTTTGCAGTGGTTAAGGTTGAGGGTAGAGAAGACCGACTCCCCTGGCCTCTGATGGAAGAACTAACGAGGCTCCCCGGCCGTGCGCAGAGGGAGGAGAGGACAGGGCATGCAGTCCCCTCATATCTGGAGAGGGTCTTGCTACCCCGCAGCTGCCAGAGCGTGCGGTACGACTGGGCTTAGGACGTCAATTTGTTCCCCAATTTACTACCCTTAAGATGCTGGGAGAGCCCAGAAAATGCCCTCTTTGCCATTTGTACTCCCCGGAAAACTTGCATCAATGTAAGTTTCTCATGTGTTAAGGCTTCAGAAACAGGTCTGAAATATATGCAGAATATAGGCATTCTCTATCTATTTAGTGCCACATTAAAGACTCAGGACCTAATAACAGCTGGCAGTTAGAGTTCAAGTGCAGTGGTCTTGGTTTGCTTTCCACTGAGACTCAAGCTCTGCAGGGTGACTTTCCTTTCTGGAACTTACCCAAAGGACACCAAACTCTACAATTCAGTTAGCTCTCAGAGAGAAAAAGGTCGTTTTAAGGTATTATTAAGTTGAATAATGAAAACTGTCTAGTAGCTATGACGTTTTCTTTAGAAACATTCTTAGATTTCATACATATTCTGAGAACAGGCATAGTTTTCTTTTCTATTACGTTGATTTAGGAAATGAAAATCCAATAGCAGAAGATCTGAAGAGGAGAGATCAGAATCTGGCCACTGCTTTCGTTCTCAAAGGCACTTTCATGAAAGCATTATATGAAAGTCGGCATTGAGCATCATCTTTAACTAGTATGAATGCACTGATAAAAGACTTCAGCGATCAAAAAAGGGTCAACATGGGCATTATTACCTAGTAGGTATATAGGCAAAAATGCTGACCAACCTTTGAAATGGTAATAAGTTTCTTTTGTCATGGACAAGGCTTTTCACCTTAAATAGACAGGAAGTCTTCTAACACATTAGAATTTTAATAAGGCTTACTCTGGAACAAAACCAACTCAAAATTAATATTTCTGTTGCTTTTACTACAGTTGAAGCAAATACTTCAAATATTTTTAAAAGATATCCAGGAAAAAATAAAAGAAGTCTTTTTAATGTTAAGATAGAGGGGGGGAAACATTCTCCTTCCTTTCCGTCTGCATCCTTCTTTTCTATTATACAGATTTTATCACTGTATGGTGGAGATTGGAAGCTGAAAGGGGAAAGGAAAGTGCTAAGAAACTAAACATGTTTGTAAAAACGTTTGCTAAATATAGCTGTATGAGCTAAAGGATACAGATTGTATTTCAATATTCACCAAAAAGACTGACATTTTCAAAACTTTACATGTTTTCCCCCAGTATTCACTCGATTCTGTTTTTCACCTGACGCAGCAGAAACTCCATCAAGTACATTCATTTTAGAAGTTTAGATAGTTCATCTTCTGCCCAGTTGTTATTGAGAGGATTTCTTAATATTAGCTGAGTATAGAAAAGACTTTTTCTATAGTTGGTCTCGAAAAGACTGGCGACAGAAAAAGAAGAGCTGTGGCATGACCATAACTGAATAAACTCACTGTGTTCATAGACTACATTGTGGAGATCTACTTTTTGTTGCTAGGTAAGTTATATCTCTATTTACAGCTTTTTGAAAAGGCTGAATAGTCAGGGACATTTTGTAATTTGAGATGGGAGTCCTAAGCTCCAGTGGGAGAGATGTGCTTTTTCTGGGCTGTACAAAATAGAGCAGTTACACGAGGTGGTAGAGAGGAGAAGGGAATTTTAAGAGATACCGAGCATCCAAACAGAAACGGCATTAAAAAGATAAATACATTCAGCCCACCCTTCTACAAAAACACGTAGTTTTTGTTCCCAGTGCTAGCCCCACAATTGACGCATTGACTGATTCAACATTAATAACTATAAATTTCTGTATTCTCTCAGTTCCAATAAAGTGATTAAAAAAATGGGTACTTCTGGACATCAAAGACATTTAAGTGAAATGATGTGTTAAAAATGTTTCGCTTCTTCCAAATCAAAGTCAGCTGCTTTCCAGATGCATAATAAGTTTTCAACTAGGATGCCAGATAACACTAGATGGGGAGAAAAATTCAAAATTATGCTGCAATAGGAGGAGATTCAGTTCAAGCTATACTATATATTCTCATTTTTGACATGAGAAATTGGGATTTATTCAAAACATGTAGTGCTCATTCACAGCTTTGCCACAGAGGAGGAGAGAACGCAACAAGAACTGTGACTCAGAATGAAATCCAGCCACACTACAGTCAGTGGCAAAACTCTTAGGGGGCTTACTGCGACCGTGATCTCATCTTGAGTCTTTTCTTGGGGGGGATATTAAAATAAGAATAAAGGCAAAAAGAAAATCTTCAGTGCCATGACTTTCCCTATATGCTGAAGCTTTTGGGAGCGTATTTTCACCGCTGCCGTAGCAGGATGCTCAAGCTAGTGCCATCCGAAAACCAGAAGGGTTTCAGCGATGTAAACAAGAAGGGATTACACAGAAGTAGATTTTACCAAGTTAAGAGAAGAGACACAGCAATCCAGCTGTGCTGGACCCAAACCAGCTCTTCCCTCGGTGTCTGGGCTGAGCTGCGTGCAGATCCCAGCGTCCTCTGAATTAAAACGCGCGCCTGCACAGCAGAGCCTTGCAAGGTGTCGGCGTGCCTTTTGTTGGCTTGTAGGGTAGGGATGCAGAGCTGAGGCATGCATTAGGCAGGTTCTGCCTGTGTCCTGTAGGCACCACCACCCTCTACAGCAGCCAGTTCATGTCTCTTGCTGCTCTCCAGTGCAGGCCAGTGTGAAGTTTTGAGAGCATTCCCATTATGTGGCTTTAAATGAGCAAAACACAGATGTCAATTCAAGTCTGGGCTGGACTTCTTGTATTTAGACTGCTGTTTCCCAAGGAAGCCATATTTTGCTTTCCTGGTGCAGGAATTACCAAAAAAATTGCCAAGCCAAAACAAACGTACTCTACGTTATCATCTAAATTAATCCCTTGTCATAAAGTTGTAATATCTGAAAAACTCTCCTTAGCCAATTAAGCCAAACCTTTCTTGGAAATCAGCTGGCAGGAGGGTATTCCCCTGCTCCATCTATAGCAAACAGTGGGTAGGCTGCTTATGCAGAGTATTGAGAAGTTGCATTAAAATACAAGTTATGTCTGCAGTGATTTAGAAGTATGTTTTCTACAAGCCTTGTCTATTTATTTGACTATACAAGAGGAGTAAGGAGTCATTCTCCTGTCTAAATGATTTCCTTTTGTTTGGAAAAATATTTAATCAGCCAAGGAGAGAGCATGAGAATGACCCTGAGGCTGAGCAGTTAGCACACGCTTCTATGACAGGAGAGACCTGACTTTCACTTTCCAAGGTAAGGAAGGTTTGCTATGTACTGTTTTAACGGTTACGTACTGTTTTAACTCTTCCTGCTCTTCTCAGCTAACGATGTGATGCACGGCTGTTTAAGAAAGACTGAAAGAATCTCATGCCAGAATATCATCCAACGTGGGGAGAAAGTCAATTTCTTTGGAAGCAAGAAGAGATTTTAAACTACATTTTCTCCTCCTAGTATGGGTCGTCTAATCTAATTGTAAGAAGAAAATGGCCAGATCTGTCATCTCTTCCCAGTATCCGTACTAGGCTGAATCTGCTAGGTGTGCTCAGAGAATGCCTCTGTCAGCAGAGGCCACGTTCCTCATTCGCAGACCCTGATGGGACTTGCGCTTCAGATTGTCTGGCCAGAAGTAGGCACTGACTGTATCTTTATTACAGAGAAAAAGTTGGAGGGCAAATCACTTCATGCGATATACATCCTTTGTTAAGAGAGCAATCTTTCAAAACAGAAAGGACTGCCCTGTAGTTGCTACCCGGACAAAATGCAGATCTCCTCTCCTCTCGAACTATGAAGTCTGTTCTTTGTCAAAGGACATTTTTTCTGCGATTGTCCGATGTATGCAAATAACCTGCATATATTCTGAGTGTGATTGGTAACTTTCTTGAGAATTAAATTTTGGGGGATTGTTCATTTGTCTATCGAAGAATGTAATTAAAGTTACAAAGGTCAAGTTGCCCCTAATTGTTTTCTTCTGATGCTTTACCAGATGTGATACAGAAAAACAAAGATGCGGTACAACATAGTAGCTGGACGTTCATCTTCAGCAGCACTGTAGGTCCACAGGCTGTGGGGCGTCTAAGGCAGTCTCGGCAGCAGCTACTGTAGCAGCTGAGAGGAGATCCACTGGTGCTCCTCAGGAAGTTCTCACCACCTATAGCTGGAAGTTTGGGGCAGGCAAGCTTGTCACTGATAGCCTAAGATTTAGCTATGATTTATTCTATCTTTCTAAACTTAGTAGCATAAAGGTGTGCTTCTGCCTCATCCCATAAGCCATTTGGACCTCAAAAAGATCAGTGAAAGTGAACAGAAAATATCTTTGTGGGAAAGACTTTCCAGACAATTACACCTACCAGGCAAGGTCAATTCTTTCTCCTCGAGCAAGAACCTTTCTAACACGCACTACCCCGTGAAGGTATAGATGTGCTGCTGGATGGCTAAAAGGCCCCAGCAGGACCGGGACTCCAGCGAGGAGGGTCCCTTGAAGCAGGAACGTGGCTCCGCTGTGAGCGCGTGCCCACCCCAAGGGCGCAGGTTCTGTTCCACACAGCCTTTGTTTTAAGACGACAGATGACATTTCTGGCCTCGCATTGATCACTTTGTAGGTTCTCCTTCCTCGCCTTAAAGATTTGGTGATCCTCTTACACTGGTTATTGTTTAGGAAGCATTTCGACTGACCTTTATTTCACCCATGCCTCAGGGATGAGATCATTTAGAAAATGCCATGTTAAAAAAAAAAAGACTTCATTCTGTGAACCACAATGGGGTGACGATACAGCAAGGATATTTACAGAAAATCAATAAATCTGTCTAATTACTATCCTCTAATTTAGAGGATTTACTTCTAGAGTGGGAGGCAGACTACTGGTGGATTGTTCCTCCCTCTTTAAGACCTAGAGCTACATATGTCATATTGTGAAAATGTGATACAAAATTGATTCTAAAAAATTGCCTTCAGCTTACTCACCAGGAAGCAATTGGAGTCAGGCCAGGAGCAGATGGCAACTCAAAAGGCAATCCTCTTCCTCCTCGAGAAGTACCATTACTTTGTACTTCAGTAGTGGTATTGATCTAAGAAACCTGCTGCCTTTAACAAACAGTAACAAATGTAATTCCATAGTGCCCTGGTAGCACAGCGAGTAGGATTTCTCCGCGTTAGCACGTGGGGGAACTGATGCATGCCGAAGTTCGGTTTACACCATTCCCATACCCCCAGTTTTCCAAGAGATTCCATTCTCCATCCAAAGAAGAATCAGCATCTCTAAAACCCCAGCATTCTGCCACAAGCTTGGCACCCAAACATCAAGCACATGAAATTCAGGGATGCTAACTAGAGGCAAAGCCATTGTCAAAAAGAGGCTTTCCCAAGTCACAGACGAAAGTACACAGCAGGACCAGGACCCAGAGCGGCTCCGTCCTGGGTTGTGCTGTGTAGGCTCACCCCGGGAGCCCATGGGGAGTACCCGGCTACTCCTGAAACTACTTGCCAACACAAATCACCTCTTCAACAAGATAAACACGTGTTTAAAGTGGAGCTGAAATTCTGAAAGCCAATACCAGCTAGGTGTTATACCCTGCAGCACAGCTGGATACAGGGAACTGCTGAGAGGCTGAAAGTCTCCAGAAACAGGCATTTGGTGTGCTTCCCCAGTCAGGGCCGAGCAAACTCTTCGGTAATGAAAGGGACATTTTTACAGCGGAGAAAGCAGGAAGATGTTCCCACTTCTTACACTGATACAGTAACCGATATAGTCATGGTACTGAAATGTGAAGAATTTCAGCCCAAATGTTGGGGGACGGTACAAGTAAGTTAATGTGACAGTGGGAGAAAGCTTGCATACTTCTCAGACCTTATTCTATACAAGGTGAGGTCAAAAGTAAAACCCTCAAACATGAACAACGCTGGGCACACAGCAGACAACTCTGCTGTGAATTACAGTGCCTGTCTGCAACAGCAGATCTTAAGTGGGTATAAACTCTCTATGGAGCTAGAAAAACAAGTATCAGCCACACGTTATCTTCAGGTGTACGTTGTGTGGAATACATGGCACGGTTTGCAAAGCTCCCAGTACCACTTAGGTAGATTTGGGAACTTTGGCATGATTTGAAGTGAGGATTCAGCTCGCAAAGATTTTATTTCATGCTTATGGAAAGGTTATTTCTCAGGGATTTTTGAAAGTTGACTCTTTCAAAACAGGAATCTTTTTAGAATGATCTTCATCATGTAGATCAGCAAAGGAGAAAAAGAAAGCTGAACCAATGGCAAACCGTTGGAGACAAAAGATACAAGTTTCTGGAGAGGCAAATAAAATTTTTCAGCTAGCAGTTCAGAAAGTTAGTATGCAGAGAACAAATATACTTAAAAAAAAAAAGTGTTTTGCTTTATAGAATTTAATTAATGCATTAATCTGAATGTATTTCAATGCTGACAGTCATACCCTGACAGGCTACTTTTGAAGAAAGCAGGCTGTATTATATATATACTAGGATGCAATTCTGCTCCCAGTGAGGTCAAAGTGCAAGTTCAAGTGAGACTTGATTTCTTCATCTCTAAACCCTGCAACACATATTGTATAGTTAAAAGTCACTTTTTTTTTAATTGTTTACATGCTACTATTTTAATTGTTCTTTATTTCTAGGAAACTGAAGTGAGATATGTTGAGGCCTTTGTTTTTTGTCTAATTAAGACCTTCCCACACACTGAGGCAGTGAGGTAGAGCACCTTTCTATTGCCATGTGTGGACTGACCAAATGTTAAGAAACAGCAAGAAACAGAAGTATTTCTCCAGGACAGTAAAGCACTACCTAATTGTAGGTTTGCAGAAAACAATCAGTAGCTGACCCTAAAATACTAGTACTGAACCCTGTGGTCAGATATCCCTGATACTTGCAGTCGAAGGATCCTTTCATCCAGATGCGTGGAGCACTGGCTGGGGAGCACGGCCCTCAGCATAAGAAAATGCAGACATCTGGTATCCCATGATAATCATACATGGCTATATAATGTCATGTCATATGCACTCCTGCTGCGTAACCAAGCGTGAGCAGCTCTGGGAAACACCAGTACCTGTATCATATGATGGGACAGCGACCAAAGGGCATGAAGGAAAGGGAACAAGAGGGAGCAGGCTGTCGCCTGGATATGCTGGTAGAAGCACTTGACGTGGCCCATATTGTGCAGGATGTGCATCCATGCTCTAGGGACTGATTAAAAGCACAACATTTTTGAGTCACACCATGTCGCAGCGAAGCAAGGCTCACGTTTAAAGGCAAGGCTGCTAGTACAGAGCAGAGCTGATGTGGAACTGGAAGGCACGGTGAAACCCATGCTTTGACAGACATGGGACTTTGTTCATTTAACAGATAGCGCTCACACACTCGGATGCCTTTCCGGCCTATATTATTTGCTACATCAGCATATTCAGTGTTACTTACACAAAGGAAATAAGTAAATTGTCCTCCATGACCAGCAAAAATCCCAGTCTCCCTTTCTCCTTGAAAAATGCAGAAGCCAGTAAAGAGTAGCCCCACATCCTAAGTCCCATTACTTGTATTGCAGCAGTTCACAGGAACTCTGATTGCACGACAGAAAGTCATTGTGCTGGTCAAACAGTGGAAAACATTTCATTAGCTGATAGAGCTATTAGCCAATCTCCATCTTATTAGGTGCACCCCATCACTGAATACCCCGTAATTGAACTTGACCTCAAATGCAATCGTAAGTCAAGCTGTTCTCACTCTAACAGGAGGGTTTTGCAACATAGCCGCACTGCTGCAAACTTACGATGCAAACACTAGATTCTGCATTAAATAGAGCCTCGAATGTATGACGACACCAGCATAGTTGTATCTGTGCAATCTGCCCCTGCTTTGTATGAGTCCTAAGGACCACTGATAACAGCAGAACTGGCTGGGACAACTTGGGCAATCGGGCCACTAACTCTCTAATTGCAGGTAGTCATGGCAGGCAGAAACTCTGAATACCTGAGGACTCCTACCGTCTAATTCAGTCTTAAGAAATTCTCCTACTTAGCGTACAATCCCTCTCATGAGCTTATCAAGCTAAACGATAAAGCAATTTAAGTCACTTTTCTCCCCTCGATTCCTCCCAGTCAGAAGACTCTATCAGAATTGCACTTCTCAGGTAGTCTGCAGCCATCTTCTAATTTCCAGTCTAAATATATTCACAGCCAATCTTATTTCCTTCCTGCCACCATTTGTCTGTCTGGTCTATTTGTGACTCAGTCCTTATTTATGACTCACCAGTGTGAAAGATAAGATTTGTGGCTTAGCGAGTGGCCTAATTGCCCAAGCTATGATTATATTAGAAACGCTCAAAAGGAAACATGTGAGTACCCTTCTTAAAGTCCAATTAAGGAAATATGTTTACATCTAAACAACTCTACACACAAATTTTAAAATCCATTTGACCTGGAGTTTCCTCAATAAATATTTATGCTATGCTTGCTAATTACTGCATTAATTTTCTCCCTGATCCTCTTGTTCAACATGTGTATGAGGAAAAAGGCAAGGAGGTGTTGATTATACGCTACCTTTCTCTGTTTCATTGGCCTCCAGTTGTGGGAGTGACCAGCTTTCATGACGTCCATGCTCGACTGTGGTTCAGATGAGCTTGGTGGAGCGGAGGGTATGTGGGCGGCTTGGCAGAACAGCTGGAACAAATGGCGAAAGTTTTCTTTGCTGGCCTGTCCGAGGGAGTATGTTCTGGCTTTGGTTTGACAGCTCTGCCCCACAAAGGTTCGGCTGGAATTTCAGCTGCTTCTGGATGATGGGATAACAGCAGTGGACAACGGCATTTTTTCAAAAGGTGCTTAGAGCTCAGTCCTGCGACTAATCGTTCTGGGACTGAAGGTTTTGCAAGAGCAAAATTCAAAGCTCGTAGCCTTTCTGGAGAAGGACGTTATAGTATCAGTTATTCATTTTATTATTCTCGTGGCACAAGCTAGAGGCTTTAGCAGCAGATGAGTTCTCCATTGTCCTCAGCACCATAAAAAGTCAGAACAAAAGGCCGATTCTTGTCCCAGAGAAGCTTACATTTGGTGGAGAAATAGAAAGCATTTTCTTGGAAGATGCTATCTTGTTTTGTGGCAGTCTATCAAATCTGAGTTTCAGCTTTGCTATCCATCATCTATTTCATGAACGTTATTTCGGGCTCGATCCCCAGCTGGCACAAACCAAACATTGAGCGACATAAGTCAGCTGAGCCGTGCTGATTTATGCTTGCTGCGTCACTTCGGTGAAGACAATGAAGCTTCGCCAGCTGACCTCAGCGCAGGATCTGGCCCTGAGATGCCGTTTAGTGCCACTCTTCTGCTTCCACTTCTGCCTTCGCGCGGAGAGATTATTCTGGCTGGCTGCAACCAGGAGCCAAGCGCGACTCGGCTGCCCTTCCTGCACCCAGCCTCCTGCCCAGCCCAGTAACTCCCGGAGGAATGGGGGGCGTGGGAGGGGCAAGGATCCGGCCCGTTAGGGGTGGTTCCATTTATAAATATTGGCTTTAATGTTAATTTCATGTAGTTGCTTGTAAAAATCTTTTAGGCTGAAGCAGAAGGCACACTGCAGATGGCAAGGATATTTTTCACAGTTTTTATGGTGGATAACAATATACTTGACATTTTGCTCATTAAATGTGAGCCCTGGTATGTGAGTAAACATGCTAGGCATCTGCGCTCTGAAATTACCAGTGTGAAAAGCAACAACTCAAATGTTTCAGTCAATAAATGTACAGCACAGAAGCAACATTCAGCAACTTTCTGAACGCTCCGTGCAAGGCGAGGACTGAGTTTTCAGTATTACATGGAACACTCTAGAACCAACAAGGAAGAAATAACATATTGCTTTACAGTCCATACTTTGCAGGGAGAGGATTACATCCAAAAATCTCAAAAGTCAATGTAAGCACGTGGTAGACCATACCCATCAATTTGTGTTTCTAGAGGAAACAACATGTGCACAGTCAAGCTGCAAAACTGCATTGGAAAGAAAGGAAGGTAACCAGAATGAGCTGAAAAGGTGGAAGAGGCGGTCTATGGAGGGAAAGGCAGTTTGCCTTCGGGAAGAACTGTAGACCGGAACAAGACGGGGCAGAAGGACAGATACGTGGTGCAGTGCGAGCGGTTGCGATGAGCGACCAACCAGCAGGACGTCAAAGAGAACAGGTGGCACAGGACTGGTTCTTCTCCTTTCTACCACGGGAAGTTTTCTGCTCCCCATGTTTGGGGTCATATTCGTCATAAGTTTTGACATATTGTGAAAGAAATGAAAAAGAGAAGGGATGAAAACTCAGGTGGAAAGAAAAGCTGGAAGGGTAAGACAGCTATAGGATCTTAAGGTAGTACATGCTTTTTACTTGTCTTTTAAATATTCTGGAGTTATTACTTTGAGATGGCTGCAATTCTGAGCAGCAGTGAAATAAAACATAACTAGAGGAAAACAAAATTTAGCTTAGGACATCTTGTGATGCTCACAAATCCAAGCTCTCCCAGAAACCAATACCATGCAGGCAAAGACAGCAAGTTCAAATTTAAAAAATAAAGGATATCTAGATTGAAGTAGTTTTATTCGTGGATTTAGTATGTGTTTTGGCACATTTCTTCCTGAGAAGACAACCAATTTGTTACTTAAGTCTCTATGATGGAAATGGGTATGAAGAAAGTGAAACTCACCATACGAAACGGTGTTTTATTTAAAAAATATCAGGAGGATTAAGGCAATGCTAACTTCTCCATTATCCTCCATCTCTCACAGCAGTATTGGGCTTTACAACATGTTTTTTTATTTCCCAATACACATAGATGTCCTCTCCCTTTTCTCACTCCTTCATCTTACCTCATGTCTCTCAATTAAGTCTACCTTCTTCCCAGTGTAAAATTCCAATTTTCTTTGAGAGTTACTGTTCAAATCATGTATCTTTTCTCCCTCTCCCTCTAAATAAAACTCCTCAAAATATTTTATTACCTGCAGAGAGTCAGGTCTTTGGTATACCGCATCATGACTTGAGAGACACTTATAAAATTAAAAGATTTGAAAATCAAGCTGAAATGTGAACTCTGCGATAAACTTGACTACACTAGTCTCGACTGTAGCAGAAGGTTCTGGCAACTGAAGCAGTAGTTAAACTCCTGTTAATATAAGTGGAAATTATTGACTAAACTAAAAGAGATTGGATGGATTTTACTAAAAAAAAAAAAAAAAATTCAAAATCTTTGCACCTTTAGACCCATGTAGTAATCCAGTCTAAGAATCTTCATGCTCAATCATGACTTGAGAGACACTTATAAAATTAAAAGATTTGAAAATCAAGCTGAAATGTGAACTCTGCGATAAACTTGACTACACTAGTCTCGACTGTAGCAGAAGGTTCTGGCAACTGAAGCAGTAGTTAAACTCCTGTTAATATAAGTGGAAATTATTGACTAAACTAAAAGAGATTGGATGGATTTTACTAAAAAAAAAAAAAAAAATTCAAAATCTTTGCACCTTATACCCATGTAGTAATCCAGTCTAAGAATCCTCATGCTCAAACCACATTCATGCTTTTTTTTTTTCTATACTTACAGAACAATGAGAACTTGAATGAAAACAGAAACACACAAATCCTGGATTTGTTACAGAATAGTTTAAGCAAGTGGCAGTCTCACACATCACACTTGGCAAGATCCAAAGTATTACTGAAATCCCAGAATGGGGTAAGTTTTTATCATTTGCATAATGAACTGAACATCAGGACATCTTCCTGATCTTTGAGTGTTTGTCCCTAAAACAATCTCTCTGCTTGATTACTTCTTTCTCAGAGGTAGACCCCAACTCTTTTATATAAAATATCAAAACTAAACAGGGATAACTAGCACATTGCAGTTATGAAGTGCCCAGAAATTACTGTGACAGCTAGGTGTATAATTTACACTGAAGAAATCAAACACGTAGCAAGATCAGTCTGATCAGATAATTTCTGAAGGTTTAATATCAGATCTGACGGAGCAATGGCCAGCATACCAGGTTAGCCAGCTGTATAGATGTCTACATCAAGGTGTACAAAGTCCTAGAACCTGACGTCACCTTCTTAATAGGGGTGTGTGACAAACAGTTAGTAATAAACAGAAAAAAGGATGAAGGGAACAAACATGTAGTTAAATTAAACCGACCTCAACACCAAAATGAGACCCACTAAATAAATACCTTAATTCAGTTATACATTTTTCCTATGGGTCTGATGTTTCTTCATCCAGTAGTGTGAATTTGCAAGTAGTGTGAATTGAGTCTCTGAAGATGCCATTGAAATCAAACAGATAAAATCCATTGAAAGAAAACACATTTCCTTCCTAGTCCCCATTAACTTCAGGAACCATCAGGTAGGTCTTCCAAAAACCTAAAGCAACATCTCATAGTTCAGGTGTCACGCAACCTTTGCCAATTCAAACACGCTGAACTGGGATCAATATGGCTTCTGTTTCGTGTTACATATCCAGAACCAGGGAGCTGAAGGAAAGAATTTGGGGAGTGGAAGAAACACATCATTGGTTCCCTATTTGTAAATACACTACTGCTGCTACACTGAGCAATCCCTGCGCCTGGAGTAGCTTTGGAAGGCAGGAGGTGTTACGGCCACTCGCCGAGGGAGGGTTTGATGTGAGGAAGGGTGACAGGATCTAGAATTTGTGTATGCTGTCCCATGTTCCTATAAAGGCTCATAATCAATTTGTTGTGATGAATTATCTGTTCCACTGTTAAATGCTATCAGGCCATAAATCCTCATTCATCAGGGAATTAATAAGTTCACATGTTCAATATTAATATATTCCTTAGCTGACACCAGGGCATTCAGAGCATGAGACGTTTATTCCAGACAGATAGCAGTGAGATATTTCCAATTACTCCTAACAAGCAGACTTGACATTATGACATATATTCTATAATCTAGAAGAAACCATGAGTAGTAAGCTATGGCGTCTGCTCTGCATTTATTGAAAGAAATCCTAGATACTTGTAAGGCAGGACTGCAGAGGTTTTGCTAAGTATCAAGAAACGGGATGTGCTACTAGCATGGCCTTTAAATGGTAAATATTACTCACGTCCCTAATATCCTGAGAAGCCTGGACGGCACCATTTCAGTATTGTGGTGTGGTGTGTTGTGACATAACAGCTAACCCGAATAAAGCGACTCCTTTGGTGATAAAGCAGTTCTATCTGAGAGCCCAGAGTCTTGCTCAAGTTGCCACGTTTAACACATCGCCAAATATCAGTCGATACGGGATTACCATTTACCAGCCTGCAAGACACTCAAGGTACTGCAGCAGCTCGAAATGCCTCCACAAGACAACAGACACATGTTCTGGGTCAGGGTTTCTGGGGTCTGTTGTAATAACATCGGAAGTGAGATAATGTGCCATCGTCAGTAAACAGTGCGGTCATTCAGGGATCAGCATCCACTCCTGAACACGGCGAGCATGTGTCCTTCACCCATAACAACACCAACCTTCTGAATTGCTAATGGGAAAAGGTTGTCTTCGGAGTTTTGCCACACAGAACTCATTCAGTGCTGGTTTTCAGCATGCCTTCATCTCACCTGTGATGCTTTTCCATGGCTGCAGTCAGGTTAGGAGCACACCAGAGCAAGTGAACAAGGAATGATTGGCATACCTCTCTAAGATGGTGGCGTGTCAATCTTACCATTGAATCGAGTATGTATAAGGACTCTCTCATACTAAACATGCATCAATTAGATGTATTTTTGTAGGTAAGTGCAGTCAGTATTTATCATGGGAATTTATTTTCCTCTACCTGGAAGGAAAATGCCTTCAGAGTTTCTGGACAGAGTGTCTGGAATTGCCAATTGCACGGCAGTATTTCGTCTTGTTAGGGAGTTGGTCTAGCCTGCTATTTTGAGAGTTCCTGAAGAGAGCAGTGTTGCAGGTCCGGTGGCACGTAGTAGCTGACCAGTACTGGGCCTTTGAACATAGCAATGGCAGCACTGGATCAGACCAAGGCCCACCAGCCCTATGTCCTACCTGCAAAAATGGCCAGTACATAGATGCTTACGTGAGAGCGTAGAAGCAGGGCAAACACAAAGCCATATTTCCTCCAGTAGTTCCCTGTTCTCCAGCTTTTGTGCCTCAGGGATTCCCTGCATCAGAGTTATTTTCTTTTAATTTAATGTATTTGCCAATCACTTTTTGAACCCATGCAATTTTTTGGTCTTCACGAAATTCTGTGAGTAAACCGGAGAACTACTTATTATGAATTGCGTAACATAGTATCTCGGTCTGTTTTAAACCTTTTGACAACCTTTGGTTATTATATCAGAAAAGAAATCAGGCACCATTCCCTGTCTACCTGTTCTCTGCCCCGTTAGTCATCTCTTTGAAAGAAGGTGGCCTTCGTGGGGTGGACGCTGAGATGTTAGCTCTGCTGCATCCCTCCCTTGCTTGAAACTTTTTGCACCAGGCTGCCCGTGGTGAGAGAAACCTCCTGTCTACCTCCACTTTTTCCTCACAGCTGCTTCTTAATACCACATGCTGGAAGAAGATAATCTTTCTAACCCGACAGAGCCAGAGCAGGTATCATGGGAAAAGTGAAGAGGACAGGAGGGAAGAAGAAAACAAGTTTCTGAAAGCGTGCCAGAAATGGGAAAACCTGAGCACAGACTCCCTCTTAGGGGCTTTCTGTAAGGCAAGTGGAAGATGGAAGAAATGCAGCAGCTCCTTTTCCCCAACCCAGACTCACAGCTGTGGAAGGAGGCATTGCAAACGCATCAAGAGCTTACCAAGTCCTGACACAGGCGCTCTCTGCTGATGGGTACCTATAGAGGCAGTCTGGAATAGGTATCCAGGGAAAACGCCGTGAGATCTGCACCCTGCAGGGAAACACGGGACATCCAGGGATGAACACAGGACAAGAGTATCCACACGGATTTGCCCTGAGGTCTGCACTGCGCAAGGACCTATGAATTAAGGAAGGATGTGGGTTAAGCCATATCTCCGAATGAATTTGCTCTCTTTATGGAAGTTACCATCACTCAGAGCAGAAAGGAGCCTTTCACTGCAGGACCTGCTAGGTCTACACTGACCTACTTTGATGCCAAAGCAAACATCATTCCCCCAGGCCCCTCCGCGGTACGTGAGGAGTACAGTTTCAAACCTCCCCTGCTCCAACCGCTTTGGGCACCAAACGCGAGACTGCAGGCCAGCTTCTCAGCTGGTTCAGGCTGGCTCAGCTCCTTCAAAATCAGAGGAGCTCCGCTGCTGCCATCTAACTGGGGTTTTGGCCCAATATCCAGCCTTCAGCTCTTTAAGAAGGCAAGTTGTGGATGTGTTTACCCATTGCAGACGCCCTGTTTCTTCCCCTTTCCTTCTCCCCTTTCCTTCTCCCCGCTGCAGTCATCTTCCCCTTGTCCCCTCAGCTACCAGAGCTCACACAGAGGGCATTGTTAGTTACACTTTACAGGGGGTGGAAAGCACTAAATCATGGGTTAGGAAAATAAAGCTCTTTCTTACCCTGCAGCAATCAGAGGCAAGCAATACTTCACCACCAAAACACAGCATGTGCAATGGTGCGTTTTAACTGGATTCCAGGGCACAGAAATATTTGCAACTCTCGATCCTAAATTACACTCACATCCAGTATCTCAGATTTTCATATTATTCAAACATAAAACTGTCACCATGTACATTTGGGGCTTAAATTATGTAGAGATGACATTTTATTGCATAGAATTTGTTTGCATCTCTGTGGAAACCTGGCAGGCACCCTACTGCTGAAGTCCAAAGGGGCAGCGACAATTTAAGAAAAAGCTGAGAAACAATCCAAGACAACAAGCTACATATGCTTCGTTATCTAATTGCTTTTTTTTTTTCATATTGGAGGGAAAAAATCATGGAAGGAAGCATGATTAAATAAAAACGGACCTTGAGTAATCTGAACGATAGACCAAGCAGCAGCAAAGGATATTTTCACAGGAACTGACCTTCACCCTGATCAGGTTCCTGTTTAGGGCAGAGCTAACTCACTTACGGGATTGCATAAGCTACCTGTCAGTGGTAGCCCTTCAGCCGGGGGGAAAATGACTCGTCGTCACTCCTGTGCAGCTGCGGAGCGGGTTAAGACAGGCAGGTGCGGTGGCCTGGGCTTTTGGTGAGCAGGGAAGGGGCTGCAGAAGCTTGGGACTTGGCCGTGCCTTCTCCTCCCGTGCTCGCTGCAGAGGTGCGTATTGCAACGTCTCCTTAGCCCACCTGCTTGGAAGGAGCAGTGCTGGGGGGCAAAGGTAAGGCGAGGGGTGGTGGGGGCAGGCCCTTTCTGACCTCTCCGGCTGGCACAGCAGCAGCCAGAAGAAGACATGAGCTCCAACACCTCTCCCTTGGCATGAAGGACAGGTAGGGAATGAATCGCTACCCCCCAACCTCACCTCCATGAGCCGCGTGGCTATTCTCCTGCACACAGGAGAACCCGATCGATGAAGATGTTCTTAAGCCATACAGGGAGCAAGCCTGCTGTCTGCGCCTAAGGGCTGCGTGCCAGACCACGTGGCTTTCACTTCTATATTTTATCTGAGCTGGCATACCATGCCCAGTGTGAAATTTGATGGGAAATGACTCTGCATGAAGGGTCTTGTGTTTTGCTTGTTGGGTGGTGTGTGTGTGTCTTAAATCTGGGAGGGGAGAAAGAAATCATGCCTTAAAATTAAAAAAAATGGGAATTTCATTATGACTAGACTTTGATAAAGTAAAAAAAAAAGAAAAGCAAACGAGACAAATAATGTATAAACACCTCGCAACAACGTTTCCTCTAGAGCAATAGAAAATTTTGTTAACTGATGTTAATTTTCATGCTTCTGTGGGAGAAGTGAAAAAGGCATGCTGAAAGTGATATTTTTGAGATGCCGCTAATAAAAACACAGCATAAAAGTAGCACCTTAATTCCGTGTTCCTGCTGGAAAACACACTTTTTCAGCTCAGGTTTTTCCTGTCTCTGTGCTCTGGACACACAGCTATGGCCAAATCCCCACCCCGCCTTTCTGAGGCTAGCACGGCTAGCCTTTCTCCAGACCAGTTCCCAAACGACACTTCATACAACCAAGCTGCGGTAGCAGGGATCCAGTTTCTTTTTCTTGCTCTCACTCTTGGTTTTGGTTGGACCCTACCACAGATAAACAACTGTCTTGTTGGCATCCTTGTGAGTCACAACGGGACAGGACGCCCAACAGGCCAGATTGCTGCAACCTGCCTGGGAACTCCGTACCTGCGGGTTTGGGGCACCCTCTGACCGGGGTGCCCTTTAGTCTTCCCTGGAAGAGGTTGTGCGAAACGGAAGCCCATC
>NW_010518805.1:0-1564 GCF_000687285.1 Phaethon lepturus | reverse complement strand
CCACGGCCACTTTTGCCCTACCCCCTCTCCTGTGCGTTTGGGAGAAGCCGTTCAGACAGGGCACTGCCTGCCAGCAGTTGTCCATGTCTTGCGTGGGGCTTATCTCAGGCGGTTCCTGCTTTCACCCGTGTTGTGCCTGGAGAAGGACAGGCAGGCAAGCACGCCCTGGGCAGCTAGGGTAATGTGCAAGGAAGGCAGTTGGTGGTAACGGATGACTCCAAAACGCAGGCAGAGTATCTGAGCGTGCGCTTACCAAGCCCGCTTCACGTGTGGCGTGTAACGAGCTCTCTCCAAGGGCGCCCGCAGGCATTTCGCCCATTATCGGCCTCCCGGACTTCTGCGTTCAGCCGGAGCCTCCTCAGACGCCACCTTTCTAAAGACCTTCCCTTGCCACTAACTTCCCACCCTCCCAAACATTCCTGCCTAGCGCATCCTTGCCCCCCACAATTTCCATTTTGAGCGTGGACGGCTCCCTGCTCAACCCGAAGTTGGGGTTTGGAGGGGATGGAAGGGGACCTGAGCTTCCCTCTGTCTCCGCTGTGCCCCCTCAGAACCACGGCAGATCCACCTGCCCCCTGGTACGGACCCCGGTGGAAAGCCCTCTTCTCCTCGCAGAGCAAGAGCGTTTCCACGCCTGCTGCTCGGTGCTTCCTGCGCTTCGCCCCAGAACGAGCGTAGCTGTGGGGGAGGGAGGCACACAAAAAGCACTCCCTTCCGCACTGAGGACTTGCAGGCACTCCGTGCCTGTGCTATATAAAATTTTAAGAGTGGATTCGCAAGTCTTCGGCGCTGATGTCACATCTACAAAGGTGGAAGGGCTCTGAAAGAGCCCTGGGCCAAACATACATCACAGAGGAAGGCGGGAGGAACACACGTAAATCTATTAAGCATCCTGTGTTATCTTCCACTGATATGTTTATGTAGAGCACATACATTTGCGAAGCGCAAAACCCCAGTAAAGGAATGGCCTCAGAAAGATGTCCCTAGATGCATATTTATTTTTTTAAAGAGAGTACATAGCTATAAAAGTCTCCAGCCAATTTTTTATTATTATTTTGTTAGACTGCCTGTGCATTTCTTTGCAAAACGAGCTAATAAAGCTAAGAAAACTGATGACACTGGTGCTTGGACAGCTATCAGAGGAAAAGAATAAAGTATTAGTGTAGGGAGAGAACTGAAACACTTCCAGAACTCCATTAACAGAATGAGAAGTGGTTTCAGAGAAGATGAGCTTCTATATTAGGAAAGCTTTACTTATTTCCTCTGAGATTCTGCCAGTCCCATGGGAGAAAGAAAAGGCAGCGGTCGGGGTGGGAAAAGAAGAGCAGCAAAGAGGCAGGAATCGAGAGGATGATGTGGAGAAAAATACTTCGCCACTGTTTATGCAGGATAAAAAGGGGATCCTGTCCGAGGAGGAGAAGAGCTTTCTTCAACCAGCGCCTGCCACACGGCTCTCCCGCGGCCTCCCAGCGCTGGGGCCCGGCGGGAGGCAGCGCTTTTCGCCCCGCGGGACAGCGGCGCAGCCTGAGCACGGAGGGGTTGCACCACCCACCTGCGCACCCCC
>NW_010518804.1:5938-6374 GCF_000687285.1 Phaethon lepturus | reverse complement strand
GGGGAACACTGGACAAGATGGGCTGGCAGCCCATGTCGTCGCGCTGCCCGCCTGCCTTGCTCACCCCTGTGTCCCTGTCGTGCTCCCAGGTGGAGGCCGTGATCGGCGAACACCGAGCAGAGCTGCTGGCAGAGCGCTACCACTTCAACATGGGGCTGCTGATGGGTGAGTGTGGGGCACCAGGGCAGCCCCTGCCTGGCACTCCTACTCCCCTGGATCCTGAGGGCCAGCCCTTTGCCATGGGCTGTCCCAGCCCCAGCTGCTGTGTCGTTGTGCCACAGCCTACTCGACGCATGGGAGATGTCATGCCATGTCCCTTGTGCGGGCAGGGCTGCGGGTCACAGCTGCCTGTGGTACCCTGTGCTAGGGACAGCTCTGGGGCAAGGGCTGCCTCCAGCCGCTGGCCGCGGTGTCCTGCGTCAGCAGGCCCCGCCGG
>NW_010518804.1:1538-5911 GCF_000687285.1 Phaethon lepturus | reverse complement strand
CCCCTAGCCCACAGAGTGCCCTGTCCACAGGGGAGGCGCGGAGCCGGCTGCGGTGGGCAGATGGGAAGACCATCAAGAACGAGGTGGACCTGCAGGTGGGTGTGAGGGCAGTGGGTCAGGGGCTGCTTGTGGTAGTGTCCCCTGTCGGTGCGGTGTCTGGTGTGGGACCTGTTGACCTGTCCCGTGGGAGGGCCTGGTGCTGGGAACAGCCTGCCCCGGGTAGATGCGGGGCGGGGGAAAGGGGGACACAGCTGGACAGGGCCCCCTCCAGGCCTTGAGGCACTGGGAGCGTTTTCTACTCCTGTCTCTGTATTTCTTCAACAGGTGCTGCATTTGCTGGGACCAAAGACAGAAGCTGACCTGGAAAAGAAGCCAAAGGTGAGGAAGTGGGGGAGTCTGGGAACTGGGATGGTATTTCCCTGCCGAGTATCCAGGCAGGATCCCAGATAGCTGCTCTGGGTCCAGCCGCCACCATGGGCACAGATCTGAGGGAGCGCTGGGGGCAGCAGGCTGGGCCAGGAGAGGAAGGGGCATGCTGGGGCTGGGCACTCAGGATCCTGTGCTGGTCCCTGCAGGCTGTGAAGGGCCGGCCAGCCCCAGCAGAGAAGCAGAAGGCAGCTGTGGTGGAGAATGGTAAGGAACTGTCCTTCTGCAGGCAGCTTCCCCAGCCTTTGGGTTCCTGGCTGAGACCTGCCTCTGAGCTGGGCCCTGGGAGCTGCGGTCAGGCCACTGCTCAGCCCCCTCTCTCTCTGCAGGCGAGGTGGGCACGGAGACACGATCGCTGCTGGAGCAGCTGCGGGGAGAAGCCCTGAAGGCAGCTGTGGTGGAGAATGGTAAGGAACTGTCCTTCTGCAGGCAGCTTCCCCAGCCTTTGGGTTCCTGGCTGAGACCTGCCTCTGAGCTGGGCCCTGGGAGCTGCGGTCAGGCCACTGCTCAGCCCCCTCTCTCTCTGCAGGCGAGGTGGGCACGGAGACACGATCGCTGCTGGAGCAGCTGCGGGGAGAAGCCCTGAAGTTCCATAAGCCAGGTGAGTGTGAGGAGCCCCTGCCATGTGTGGGGGCCTGGCCCCAGTTCTCCATGCTGCGGGGGACCAGCCTGGCTCCATGTCCTTCCCTGCCGGCTGCCAGGCTTGGCTCGGTTTGGACGGTACTGCAGCCCTGGGCATCCTCTGCCCGCAGGAGAGAACTACAAGACAGAAGGCTACGTGGTGACACCCAACACCATGACTCTGCTGAAGCAGCACCTGGCAATCACGGGTGGGCAGGTGAGACTGTGTCCCCCAGCCCAGTGGTTCCCTGTGAGGGTGCCACTGCTGTGCCAGGCTCCAGCCAGGTGGGTGGCGTGGCTGGGGACACACACAGCTCACTGGGGGCACAGTCAGAGGCAGCACCCATGTGGCACAGAGGGCTTTGTGGGATTGTTGGGGGCTCATGTCAGTGCCTGGGTTGTCAAGGAGGCAGAGAGTCTCCTGCCAAAGGACAGAGGTATTCCCCTTCCCCGCTGCAGGTTCGGACACGGTTCCCTCCAGAGCCCAATGGGATCTTGCACATTGGCCATGCCAAGGCCATCAACTTCAACTTTGGCTATGCCAAGGTGAGAAGCACCAAGCCCCGCTGGCAGCTCCCCCCAGCCCCTGCCTCCACACGCTTGGCCACCAGCCCTGTGGTCCCTCAGGACGTGGGTGCTCACTGTCCCCCCATCCCCAGGCCAATGGTGGCGTGTGCTTCCTGCGCTACGATGACACCAACCCTGAGAAGGAGGAGGAGAAGTACTTCACGGCCATCCGGGAGATGGTGGAGTGGCTGGGTATGGCTTGGGCTGGGGAGGGCAGGATCAGACCAGGTGCTGCTGGGGACACTCCTGCATGCAGGTCCTGCTGCCGGGCCCTGGGGCTGCCTCCAACCTGCTCTGTTTCCCCCATCCCCACAGGCTACCAGCCCTATGCAGTGACACACGCATCAGATTACTTTGACCAGCTGTACACCTGGGCCCTGGAACTCATCCGCAGGTGAGCATGCTGGGGTGGTATGGATGCGCCAGGTGGCATGGATATCCCGTGCCGCAGCCAGGCTCCCCCTCACTCAGGGAATGGGCCACTTGCGTCTGATGATGGTGTTTCTTCTCCATAGGGGTCAGGCATACGTCTGCCATCAAAAGGTTGAGGAGATCAAGGGCCACAACCCACCGCCCTCGCCGTGGCGGGACCGGCCCATGGAGGAGTCACTGCTGCTCTTTGAGGTACTCCTGGCTGGGGGCAGGTGCTGCGTGCCCGTGGGGTCCGGGTCTGTGGCTTGGCCGACAGCTTCCCCCTGCTCTACAGGACATGCGAAAGGGCAAGTTTGCAGAGGGGGAGGCCACGCTGAGGATGAAGCTGGTGATGGAGGATGGGAAGATGGACCCTGTCGCCTACCGTGTCAAGTTCACACCACACCACCGCACCGGGGACAAGTGGTAGGGAGGGCCTGCAGTGTCCTGGCACACCTGGCTGGTCTGTGTCTCCTAGGAGTGGGGAGGTGTTGGGAGGGGAGCAGCAGCAGACTCTGCCCCAGGGCTGACTGCGTCTGCCTTGCAGGTGCATCTACCCCACATATGATTACACACACTGCCTCTGTGACTCCATCGAGCACATCACGCACTCCCTCTGCACCAAGGAGTTCCAGGCCAGGTGAGCGCTCTGCATGGCAGGGCTCAGGGCTGAGCCAGACCTGGCAGGGCAGCTCTGGGTGGGGAGCAGCTGGCCATGTCCTGGCAGCTGCCAAAGTGTTGGGGGACAGTGTGTCTGTGGGGCTGTAGGCGGGCACAAGGCTGAGTCGGGTTGTGCCTGTGCCTCCCTTGCAGGCGCTCCTCCTACTTCTGGCTGTGCAACGTGCTGGATGTCTACTGCCCTGTGCAGTGGGAGTATGGGCGCCTGAACCTGCTTTACACCGTCGTCTCCAAGAGGAAGATCATCCGGCTGGTGGAGACGGGTGCTGTCAGGTAGGAGTGGGGCCAGCAGCCAGGGTGGGTCTTGCCCAGGGCACAACTGGCTGTCACACTGGTGTTTTCTCAGGGACTGGGATGACCCGCGGCTCTTCACACTGACAGCCCTGCGCCGGCGAGGCTTCCCCCCCGAGGCCATCAACAACTTCTGTGCCCGGGTAGGTGCTGGGGAAAGGATGGGATGGGGCAGGGGGATGTGTCCCCCAGCCAGCATCGTGACAGCAGGCTGTCCTACAGGTCGGTGTGACGGTGGCCCAGGCGACAATGGAGCCACATCTGCTGGAGGCGTGTGCACGGGAGGTGCTGAATGAGCAGGCCCCCCGTGCCATGGCTGTCCTGGAGCCCCTCAAGGTCACCATCACCAACTTCCCTGCTCCGAAGGTGAGACTGCCACGGGCTGGCATGGGAGTGGGAGTCCCAAAGGTCAGCATTCACTCCCTCCTTCTCCCCAGGCACTTGAGGTCCTTGTGCCCAACTTTCCAGCTGATGAGAGCCGGGGTTTTCACAAAGTGCCCTTCCAGCCCACCATCTACATCGAGGAGACGGACTTCAGGGAGGTGAGCCAGGCCCACTGGGCTGTACTGCTCTCTCTCCCAGGAGCTACAGCTCAGGCAGCGGGAGCCTGGCAGTGCTGAGGGTCGTGCTGGTGCTGTATGGGGCACAGGCGGGTGTCAGGCACCCGACTGCAACTCCCAAATGTGCCAGCAGCTCTGACATTGCCTGCTGCCCTCAGCCTGGCCAGGACATGTCAAACTGATGGTGCCCACACCTGGCCTGTGCACTGGGGAACATCCCATAGCAATGTTGGGAGTTCAAACAGCCCTGTATGTGCCAATCCCTGGAACAGCAGGAGTGGGTGGGGGGATGCAGTCATGGGAACAGAGCGCCATGCTGGAGAGGGGACCTGCTGCCCATGCTGAGACCCCTTGTGCAGCTGTGAACTCTTTGCAGGAGGTGGACAAGGGCTACAAGCGCTTGGCCCCTGGGCAGCCGGTGGGATTGCGCCATGCTGGCTATGTCATCACAGTTCAAAACATCATCAAGGTGGGTGGCTCTTAGCACTGGTGACACAAGGTTGGGCCGTGGGATTTCAGACATGGCTGTGCCTCACCAGGGAAGGGCAGTGATGGTCATCTCAGGCCAGGCGCTGTGGGCACAGCATGAGCACAAGCTGCCTGTGCAGCGGCTCCCTGCCAGTCCTGTGTCGCATGTGGCAGGGAGCAGGGTTGCCCTGAGCTGGGGGGCTGGCGGTTCATCCCCAGGGCTGCCCTGCAGGATGGGACTGCTGCCTGATGGCTCAGCTTGTCTCCTGTCTCCCAGGACGCCAGCGGTCACGTGATCGAACTGGAGGTGACCTGCACCAAATCGGAAGTGGCAGAGAAGCCCAAAGCTTT
>NW_010518804.1:0-1073 GCF_000687285.1 Phaethon lepturus | reverse complement strand
TGGGTGTCGGAGCCGCTGGCATGTGAAGTGCGGCTCTACGAGCGGCTGTGAGTACCCGGCTACCCGCAGAGGTGCGGGTGCAAGCTTAGCAGTGCTCTAGCAGCAGCGTGGCTGTACACCAGCAGGCTCTGCTGGGGTCTACCTGGCTCCTTGGTGGGGAAGAAAGCTGCTGCTGTGGGGTCCTGCGAGCTGCTGCCTCACAGCTGCCATGGGGCACCACCTCCCCTCCCCTGGCAGTTTTGGGCTGAGACTATCTCATGGCAGGTTTTTGCACAAAAATCCCGAGGACCCGTCGGAGGTGCCCGGTGGCTTTCTGAGCGACCTCAACCCCGTGAGTAGTGGGAGGAGCTGGGGTCCTCCTGCACCCATGCCAGTGGCACCCACGTCCATGCAACCCCACCCCCTCCCTGGGCAGGGCCCTGATATGTCCCAGCAGGGAGATGGGCTGGGGGGAGTGGGGCTGTGGAAGGGGCAGAGGGGCCAAGGGCCAAGGGTGCCAGCTGAGCTGCCTCCCCCTGCCAGGATTCCCTGCGCGTTGTCCGCAATGCCCTGGTCGACAGCTCCGTCCTCTCCGCCCGGCCCTTCGCCAAGTTCCAGTTTGAGCGGCTGGGCTACTTCTCCGTGGATCCTGACAGCGAGGAGGGGAAGGTGAGCCCTAGGGAGGGGGCCGGGGGACACCCCCGGCCTGCTGTGGGGCTCGGACTCCCAGCTGACCTTCTGCCTCTTCCCAGATGGTGTTCAACCGGACGGTGACGCTGAAGGAGGACCCCGGCAAGGCCTGAGGGACCCACTGCTGCTATCCCACCGTGGTGCTGCTTCCGCGGGGGTCCCTGCGCACCCCCAGCACCGCCGTGCCTTGGTGCAGCCCCCAGGGCCCCCCACAGCATTGCCTCAATAAACTGAGCATCCCAGCCCTGTCCCCACGCCATCACTGCCTCCCAGCCCCCCGCTCAGCTGCGGAGTGGGGGTCTCTCCTCTCCCTGGGGCCTCGGGGTCTGCCCCAGTGCCTCCCGTGCAAGGCTGGTGCCGCCACGGGAGCCGCAGCCACCCCCACCCGTGGCAGCGATGCTGGG
>NW_010518803.1:15978-19473 GCF_000687285.1 Phaethon lepturus | reverse complement strand
GAAGGAAGGAAGGAAGGAAGGAAGGGCAAGCTGGTTTCCAAAGCTGCTTTTTGACTTAGTATTTTAACAGTATAAAAGCAACTAGCTCCCTTCAAAAACAGTATTTGATCTTAAGAGCCTAACTTGTGCTTTCTAATACGCTGAGGAAACAAAGTCTGCTTCAGGAAGAGAGATGAGATCCAAAAGGTGAAGAAGGTTTTTTTCAGGGAAGCAGTAAGAACCGACTGCGGCAATGGCTCCAAACTTTTTTTCCATTTTTGCCTGTTGGGATTTTGCAAGCAGTGAATTAAACCCCTTCTCAAGGAGCCCACGCTGTGTAGCAGGGCCTGCAGACCTCACAGAAGGGGACACCCGTGCGTTAGCACGGCACCATTTATCACTCACTGAGTAGGCGACGGAGGTTACCCCAGTTTACTGAGGCCTCATGAAGGGGTCTCCAACACACTTGGTCTCTACCCCAGGACTGTGTTTATGTAGTAATTATAGCCATGACAGCTAATTGAGTTTTTCCAATCAATCACACTGGAAGTTTTGTTTGTTTTCCTGTGCTTGGGAACAGGAAGGTTTTACACTTTTCTAAACACTGAGAAAGAAATGAAGGACATTTTTCAAGCACAAGCTGAAAATTATCATTTAAGAAGGGTTAAATTAGTGAAAAACCTACTTATTTTAAGTGGCATCTGTACATAACACACTGAGTTTTATCTGCACTTTACAGTAGATAATAAAAAGAGTTTCATTAACAGTTAGTTCCCTGTCAGCTGATACATAGAGAGGTAAAATAGATATTACAAAGTCACTCTACAAGCTGGAAATAATTGTCAAATCTCTCCAGCACCGCACTCTAATGATTATTAGATGATACAAGCTCCAGCATTAGACAAGAACCATGCAGGATGGCAGCCAGGAGTATCCAGGTTTGGTTGCCACAATGGAGAGAAGAAGGAATCTTCTTTTCAGAGAAATCACACCAGCAAAGACAGGAGACCCCAGGATAACGAGCTGTGTTTTGCCCTTCCTCCGTGCCTTTGCCAAGTTAATTAGCGACTCCGATGGCCAGCTAAAGAAAAGCTGCCATAGGGCTGGGGCATGCTCCAAGCCTATGCACCCGCAGCTCCGCAGGTTAGTCACTGTGCGGGGTTACCGGTCTATGGGACAAGGCAAATACTGCAGCTCGTTTCTTCACTCAGTGGAGTTACACTTCTCTTTTCATGCAAACACTAGCACAGACCATTTCCAATTTCCTGTTATTACAGTTTACACTCATTTTTCTTATATTTGCTTTTTCAGTGCCAAAATTTCTTACTACGTGAAATTAAAGTTTTGAAAAAAGTTCCTATCTACCTTTATGATGCGCTAAAAAAAAAACCCACGTGGTACATTATCAAAATGCTGCATGCCACTGTTCTGTGCACAACAGACATGCTCTGAATTTGGTAAATATCTGTCAGGAACTATGCTGACACAGTTCCTCCTACCTCAGGAGGACTAAATCTCCTGGTTCCTGCTTCCCCCCGTTAGCAGATCCATGAACAAATAGCCACGGGACCACACCTTCCGTAGAGCAAAATTAAGCCCAGTGACAACAAGGCTGTCTGTCACAGGCCACATAAAAATCATTTTATGCTCCCATTTGCCAAGATGTCATGAACCACAGCTGTAAATCATCTGTACAAGACAGCTTATCAGAATTCTCTCCCACCTTATTGTAGGCATTTCAGATAAAACTGTGTATATAGATGATCCAAAGGTTTAGCATAAAGCAAGCTACAACCTGCAAATGTCCCATTACAGAAGAAGGTTTGCAGCCAGCATGCTGACTACTACCACTGCAGGGTTCACCTTGCCGCTCTTAACCGAAAGGGAGAAGTTCTGCATCTCATGGGAAAGCTGCTTGCTCCAGCACATGGTGCAAAAAGAGAAGTCCCCGGTGGTCGGTGGATTTACGAACAGGCAGGTCTCTGACAAATAACCAGCCAGACACTGGTGGCTCATGTTCCAAACCTCACACTGCTTTTTTGGGGTGAGGAATTCTTTTAACACCTCCATCTATCCAAACTCTATACTTAAAAAGAATGAGGAAGTTGAAAAGTCACACCACCAGCTCCGCTTCCTTCAAGTCCTGGAGAGTAACATTTTTTTTTATCCCTGGATGTATAAACACAAGGTGATGTCCTACTAGTGAGTCTAACAACTGACCTGTAATCAAGTTGTAAAATGCTACTGTGGGGAAGTAGAGAAACTAGAAAATTAGAGAGCAAATGAGATTAATACACTGTATTGAATGGGCTGCTGTCTCCTAAATGGTCCAACAGCAACTAGCATCTAGCACTGTCCCTATGAAGTTCAGACTGATACCAGCTTCACCTGTCATTACTATCACTGAGTAAGGTTGCTGGATATTTCCCACACAAAACCAGAGGTGAAAAACAGGATTTGATAAATCACAAAGAAGAATCCTACCTTGCTCCTGGCAGACCATGATGCTTATCCCTGGCGAAGGGACCACAGATTGCCAGTGACTTCCTTAATCCCACTTAAACTATCAAATATGGTCTAAACTGAGATTTATGCTTAAGACTTATACTCATTTTCTTCCCTGAAGACATCTTTAGCTGCTGTATTTGGGGAAGGTTGGATACCAAGTCCTACCCCTTCTGACCTGGGAACTGGTCAAAGGGTTCTTTACTACAGTTAGTCAGAATTATTCAAATTTAAAACTTATATTAAAAAATCCATTGCTTTCTCATGTGGTCAGTATCTGTCTTGATTTCAGTGTAGCAAATGTTGGCTTCCAAGAACATTAAATATTAAAAAACCCAAAAACATTCTATAAGGAAGACAGATTGCTAAAGGGTTTGGATTGCTTACAGTCCAGTGATTAAAAACATAAATCCAGTATTGCATTGATCATGATCCCCTCACTTTTTTTGCCAAAATCTCTATTTAACATGAACTTTTCTCTGCATGTGCTGTACAGCTACCACTGAGATGCAAACAGAAAAACTGGAGACACAAAAGTAACTGAAACAAAATCCAAGACCTCAGCTATGCTCAGATCCAAACTCTTGTTTCAATCTATTAGTAACACAGAAAATACAAGTTACTTGAAATGTGCACATAGTTTGTATTTAATCCTTTTTTTCCTAATTCTCACTGCACACAATAAGGGTGATCCCCTGTAGGCAGGCAGGCAGCAGAGTCTTTGATAGCAAATGAATTATAAACCAACAGCAAGTCAGATATGTTAAGGTTGTATCTTCTCTAGGAAAAAAGATATATTTTTAACCTGAATTAGCTACCACAGTGCTTAGCCCTAATGAAGACAAAGTAGTTGATAGCTTTCACAGAGGTTAGTGGGTCAAAGTAAACCCTGGGGCTGCCTTAGGCTTTAATCAGATCTGCCAACATCTATCAGAATTAAACTTTCTTCCCTGAGATTTTACCTCATTTTAGTATACTAAGTCCTCTGTCTTGATTTAAAAATACCCTCTT
>NW_010518803.1:0-15954 GCF_000687285.1 Phaethon lepturus | reverse complement strand
CTTTCCCTCTAGTGAAAATGAAGTCTTATGGGTAAGAATAACAGGAGGTGTCTTGACAGTTCAAGTGGAGGGTAGGAAGGATAGTGAAAAGCAATGGGAAAACAAGATGGATAAAAGTAAAAAAAAAAAAACAAAAAAAACCACAAAAAAGATAAAGTAGATTTAAAATATTATATATAAGCAAGGAAGAGTAGGTACAGATTTAGCTAGCTGTGAAATACATCCATATATCAATAACATAGGATCAAAGAAAATTCAAGAAAGTATCTACATAACCTTTCTGAAATCTTTGATCTCTTCCTTTCCTGCTCAATAGACAAACATATGGATGGACAGACAAAAAGACTGTATTTCACACAGATATTGACCTTTAACAGGAACAGATAAGAGGAGAAATTATTGTGTGTTTCACCACATCATATTATGCTTGCTGCTCCTAACTGCCCTGTTAAGACAGTCAGGGGAATCTGCACTAGACACCCTCAGGTATAACAACCATTTTCTGGTTATCTGGTTGTTTTTTCAGATTCTACTTCTTTCTTCCATAACCCCTTGCCACAAGTAGAAACTTTTGGAGTAACTTAATAAAAGTTTTTACTAGAACATGCTGTTCGTTTTGGGAGAGAAAATACCCCCAAGGAATAACATTTAAAACATATGTATTCACAAGGACTGTTTCAGGCCTCTGAAAGCTTAATGTTTGGAACAGGGTGGGAGTGTTGATCTGCTGGAGGGTAAGACGTCTCTGCCAGAGGGATCTGGACAGGCTGGATCAATGGGCTGAGGCCAACTGTATGAGGTTCAATAAGGCCAAGTGCTGGGTCCTGCACTTGGGTCACAACAACCCCATGCAACGCTACAGGCTTGGGGAGGAGTGGCTGGAGAGCAGCCCGGCGGAAAGGGACCTGGGGGTGCTGGTTGACAGCCGGCTGAACATGAGCCGGCAGTGTGCCCAGGGGGCCAAGAAGGCCAACAGCGTCCTGGCCTGTATCCGCAATGGTGTGGCCAGCAGGAGGAGGGAAGTGATTGTGCCCCTGGACTCGGCACTGGTGAGGCCGCACCTCGAATCCTGTGTTCAGTTTTGGGCCCCTCACTACGAGAAGGACACTGAGGTGCTGGAGCGTGTCCAGAGAAGGGCAACGGAGCTGGTGAGGGGTCTGGAGCACAAGTCTTATGAGGAGCGGCTGAGGGAACTGGGGTTGTTTAGTCTGGAGACCTTATTGCTCTCTACAAGTCTGAAAGGAGGTTGTGGTGAGGTGGGTGTTGGTCTCTTCTCCCAAGTAACTAGCAATAGGACGAGAGGAAATGGCCTCAAGTTGCACCAGGGGAGATTTAGACTAGATATTAGGAAAAATTTCTTTAGTGAGAGAGTGGTCAAGCATTGGCACAGGCTGCCCAGGGAGGTGGTGGAGTCACCATCCCTGGAAGTGTTCAAAAAACATGCGAACATGGCACTTCAGGACCACAGTGGGCATGGTGGTGTTGGGTTGATGGTTGGACTTGATGATCTTAAACATCTTTTCCAACCTTAATGATTCTGTGATTCTCTGATTCTGTGAAGGTAAAAGCAGAGGGGCCAAATCAACTTTCTCTGTCGTGGTCTTCCTCAGTATTTGCTGGGCTGCCCTTGTCCACTTGCATTCCCTTGTTTCCAGACCTATTCACTGTTGTTTGAGTCAGGAATCAGGGGAAGTGCTGTATTAAGTCTGGGACCTCTGTCTGCTCCTGGCTGGTGCACCTGAGCAGTACAAACACAAGTTTTTGATGGGAATATTGATATTAATTGCATTCCAGGGCAGAGCTGAAACATAAAATGGCATGCCATGTCAATCCTACTTGGTCTAAACAGGCTTCAGCAGCAGCTAACAAATTCAGATAGTAGGAAGACTGATCTTGGAGTGATTATAACCTGATATAAAGGCCAAACAGCATCTTACCCTGGGACAATGACTGTATATTGATTGCTCTTTGAGTTGGTTTCTCATTCAGCAATTAAGAGAGTCACATAGGTCCGCCATTAGCTTAGAGATTAACATCTTGTTTTCACAGCGCTCTAGGATTAGTCAGTAAGATGAGTGAAGAGTGGGTGATTCAATCAGTCAGAAATCAGGGGAAATGCAGTATTGACTCTGGCATCTCCATGGGCTCTTGGCTGGCTACATCTCTGAAGCTTCTCTGAGTTCATGTTTGCTGAGGGAAAAATAATTCCTACTGATTCCCAGAACAGAAAATTTTAGGCCACATATAGAGAATGAATTTCTGTTGTAAAAAGCACAGAGGCAAAGGCCTTTACAGAGAGATGGCTACAAATTTAACATCCCCTCCACTGTTACACGTGCAACACATTCACTGCGTGTAAATGGCACTGTGCACCCATCTTCACCTTCCATGAGTTGTGTAAGGTATGGCACTACTGGACTTCTAACTTGGATGTGTTAAAGCCCTGGACAAGTGCACACCTTCTGTTTCCTCTTAGGACATCTCAAGCGTAGCACTGGGTCACAAAGGAAAAGGTGAGTGTTGCAAGATCAGATCTGCAGAACCTAAGAACATTGCAGGCTGATAATCAAGTGAGTGCCCCTTGCTGGGATGTTGTGTGGTACCAGGCAATGTGAGAAAACTGTGTCAGCGTGATCACTTCCTTGCCTTCTAACCTCTCATCCCAAGGCACGTGTCTGCAGGTGCAGATATTCCCCAGCTGCCAAGAGTCTAATCATGTCAGCCTTTTTTACAAGGTCATGGTGGTCCAAAATGGGTGTTTTCAGTACACTACAAAAAGCTTCATGTTATGAAGCTGAGAGCCCTTTGGAAAGCAGAACTGTGCCAGAGAACACAACTGGGAAAGAAATGCATCTGAATAGTCTTCAGAAAGGTTTCAAGTTCATAATTACCTTAACCCTTTCTTAAAAAGAAAAACCCTCCTTCCCCCCGTGAGGTGACAGGGAAGTCATCCTCGGGAAGCCTGGAATGCCCAGACCTAGGACAGGGAGAAGAAAGAGCTGCTGGCTTTTCTGTTCTTCTCTTGAGTGGCTGCTCCAGCTGTTCCTGCTGCTGCTTCTGTTCTTTCAGTCGATCCTAGTCTGGCTGTGCTGTTTGCCTGCGTACCCCACTGTACATAATCCAGGGTGTTATACTATCAATCCAACAGATAAATGGTATTATTTGCTCAGGGGGTTGAGGTTCTGGCCCCACTGGAAACGCAAAGAGTGGTTAAGCAAAACAAAGAGAGAAATTTTTCTGGGTACGATGTAGTTCACTGAGAATTTCACCATTCTCCTTCTCACTCCTAAAGAGACCATCTCTCATTTTCTGCCGTCTTTTCTTGTATTATCTGTTTTGTTTGCAGGCTTACTGTGAGTACACAATGTTCTTCACTTCATTGTTAGGTTCTTGTGGCAGTACCACAGTTCACATTTTCTCTTCAAGAAACAATTCTTCAAAATGAGTATTCTGAAACTGCCTGTGCTCCAAAACCGCTTCAGTAAAAATGAATGCGTGGTAACAGGTAAATGTGGCAGTACCTGAAAGAAATTTTTAATGCACTGGTATGACATAATAAGTAAGACCATCTAACATAGGAACTATGATAACTCTGCAGCAGAGTTGGTTGGATCTTACAGCATTTATGCAGCCAGAAAATATCAATTTTCATAACCATTTAAAGGTTTCACAAGCTTCATTCATCAGTTAGCTTACTGATCATATCCCTTCAGAGCTGGATAATATCCAACTCTTTGTCTAATCAAAATCTCTTCCTATCATGCCATTGTTGACACTCAAGTGTTATATTAGCTTAGACATCATATGGAAAAAAAATATAATTACCTATAACTGGATGATTAAGTCTAACCCATAAACACCAATGTTAATGACTACCAGGCTGCAATGTTCTTGTTTGAAGTCCAATGGCTAAAACTTTGTTTTCCCCTTACAAAAACAAAACCCACTCTTAATTTCCTGGAATAATATGGAATAAATTCACGTTCCATCCAACACAATTTGAGCATTTTAGCTTCCTCAGTTACAAGCTCCGTTTCTTGGAAAATGTGATGTTCATATGGCTATGCTTAATAAGGAGGAGTTGATTTTCCTCTTCATTGCCTGTTTTGAATCTTTGCAATTCCAGAGAGAAAATCTGAGTCCTTTATATTGTCTCCCTAAAATTGTGCAACATAATCATTCTTACTAAATGCTCTGATATTCCTTAAAATTCTTGTGGCTATTTTGTCATGGGTTGTGTGTGTAATAATGCAGAGTAATCTTTTCTAGATATATGCACGGAAAGAATGAGAACTTTATAAATTATTAATGAATGCAAAGTATTCCAAAGAAAATAGCTGTATCTGAGGCCAGTATTCTAGATATTTCTGAACCAAAATATTACACAGCTAGGAAAAGTTATAATAAGATGTTGATATAGTATTAAAAAATAGAATCGGAAATAAACTCGGCTAATCATACATACCTAGGTGAGATCCCTCTGAAGCCTTATTTAAATTAAGACATGGTTACAGAGGAAGTACGAATGCAACTAGTTATGTCTCCTAGATCTAGGGGTTTTGTTCACCCTCGGCTTCACAAGGATCCAAAAAAGGCTCTGTATGAGTGAAGGAGTCCACCATGGGTAATCTGTTATAGCTATGACACAACGTTGTCTCCTATTTGCAGTGCAGCAATTCCTGCAAAGGCAATTATGACATACCCCCAGGACTTCAATGTGGGGCTATCAACAGGCGTGAAACCGTTCCTGAATGCTAGCGTGGAGGACTTGTTCCTGATCCAGTCCTTACACGTCTGTGATTTCCATTGCAGCCAAGGTAGATAAAACCCATGTGTGACCAGAGTAATCTCCAACTGACCACTAGCAAATCGGCAAACAGGTGAATCCAGGGAAGAAACGGCATTCATTTTTGGGCAACCATTTTGTAGGAAAGTCAGTGTCTCCAGTACAACACATCTAAGAGTAACAGATGCTGTCCAGCAAAGGCAGACCCTGGTGAGACTATTAAGTCAGGGAGTGAGCAGTTTCCCAGTGCTGCATTCATTCCAAGCACACAAACTCTTCTTTCTATTTCAGGCATAGACTGCACTCTTCTTTCACAAGATAATGAAAATTAAGTATTTCCTTACTGGCCAAAGTAGATTGTGAGCAAATACTTTTGACTGTGATACGTATTTCACATTATAATGTTCCTGTGTTGTAGACTTTCTCTACATTATTGGTTAAGTAAACCCTTTCTTCTACAGAAGGAAGACATTTTTCCCTAAAAATGCTATTTTCAATTTGAAGTTCTTTACCTGCCAGGCAAAAAAAAAAAAAAGTGTCCTAATTAAACAAAACCTTTAAGAGGGGTTAATTATCTTTTTCTGAGCCATCCCAGGACCACAATTAACTCTGATCTATTTTCTCTTCTTCTGCTTTGCCATGCAAATTGTTCATAGAGTATCCAATATATGTAAGTGCCATTCTAATGTTCGCCTGCTAAGCTGTGAATTTATGTTTCTCCTTCATGTCTCAGGAGGCAACATATTCAAAAGCATCTGGAAAGCCTCAGTGCTGTCCACCTGTGACTCCTGACTGTCCCATGCCTGCTGCGTTCAGAGAACACGCCAGAGAGGAATGGGTTCTGCACACCGAATCCCTACCATACAGGGTTAATTTGAAAAAATGCCTCATAAGTTGATCAAAAGCTGAAAACCATTAAGAGCAATTTGTTCTTTTCAACAGAAATAAGCTTATGAGCATTTTCGCTTTGATGGTTTCCATTAGCCAGAAAACACGGTCCTGCAGCAAGTCCCCCCTCCTAATGCAGTCCTTTTATACAGGGCCTCAGTTAGACAATAGAGCTGGATCTGGTTGGTTTCCAAGCTCTGTAACATGAGCTGATGGAAAAGAGAGATTGGACCTGGTGTATACCATTATTCAAAAAAAAAAGTCCCCACTGGCAGCAGAGCGGAAAGGGACGCTGTGTGTGTCTTACCGATGTAGGTGTGGGAGCGGGTGAGGACAGACGCGAGCTGCCCTGCCCGGGATCGAAGTCTGTCAGATGTAAACCGAACCCAGTCTGGAAGGTTTACAGCTAACTTCATGTGGAGTCTGTGCCCTGGCTAATATATCCTGCCTCTTAGCAAGGCTTATTACCTCACACGCAGCTCCCACTACACAGCTCTCACATCGGAGCCTTTAGCACCCAGAGCTCCAGTGCAGGAGTTCAGGTCTGCCTTTAGACATAGCCACTGCTGGCAAGCAAGAGAAGAAAAACTGGGAGATGAGATTATTTTTTTTTTAGACCTTTAAGACATGTACAAATCAAGGGGCAGGAACATATATCTGGTAGAGACTGCTGAGGTCAGACCCTTTTAGTGCAAACATCACAATTGCCTTTTTAAAAATATTCATCTTCCTCTTTTTTCCTCATTTCTTAGGCTGGAAGCTCTTCCAGAGTCTCTCTGCTCAGACTGTGAGAACTTCTTTTAATTCCCAGGCTAAACGGACGCACACGCCATTTATATCCCATTGCTCTTATAGGCCATTTTAATTCTTGTGGGTTTGGATTCAGTTGATTTATTTTGTGAATTCCTGTCAATATCTAATTCAAGGCTAGAACTAAAAGATAGATCCTACCCTAAACTCTTAACAGATTCAGAGTAAAGGCAACCAATGGACACAGACAGTTGGGAGAGGGTAGAGAAACTATGGGCAGCATCAGACAGTGTGGTAGCCACCAACAGTCTACTCATGGCTGTATTTTTGTAATGACCGGATCCGAGCAAGAATTTGAAACGGAAAAGAATCAATTATGTGAGTATTTGGAAACATCTCAGCCAGGGGCAAAAACCATGAAACAGCAGAGCACATCTGTATTTGAAAATAAAATGGTCTGGACTTGCTGGCTGAGTGTATACCCTGGGTTTGCTGGACACAACAGCTGACTTCTTGGGGAAAGACATCAGACCCAGTGAGAGGTGGCACAGGGGCTTCCAAGCAAAAGTCTGGAGGAGACAAGAGGGAGCCAGTGGGAGGAGACTGCAGTCGCCTATGATACCATGGGGCCAAAGCAAGATGGGAATATGAGAAAGGGACTACAGAGCTTTAAAAGTCCAGAAGTATTCTGTGGCTTCGCCAAGAGCAGATGCCCCCGCACAGCTTACCAGGCCTGCGCTGGGGATCCACTAGGATTCAGTGAGCAAAACATCATTTACTAAATCAACAGCAACACTTTTGGTTGTGTGTATGTTTCTTGGGAAGTCTCACTGCAGACACAGGCTAGGCTCAACCCTACTTAAGAAGCCTGACACGTCAATCCTGCCGTGAACTGTATGCAAAACATACTATTTCTTTTCTCCAGTTCTGAGTTATTTTGTCCCTCAGTTATCGGCATTTATTTTAAAACAAAAACAATTTATCTAAATTACTGTTGTGACTATAGTCTGATTTTCTCATTATTTTTACACCCTCTGGAGCCATTAGTGGTGGAATTTCCTCCTGCTTTATAAATCAATAAATTATTTAGACAAGATATCATTTTGAACTGCCAGCATTTGACTATCAGAAGCATAATAGACAGCTGACACAAGGAGAGTACTCCTTCACCTGCGTTTCTTTCTGACAGGCAAGAGTAAAACCACACCATTTCTATCAAATATTTTAGTCTGAATAAAAGTCATCCTTTCTTTAACTCGCTGGAAAGGCAAAACATGCATTGCCCTGTAACATGCTTCTGAGAACTGGCAGAGGAAATCATTCTTTCCACAAGGGATTCTAGGCCTTTGGACAAGTGGCTTGAATATGACTAAAAAGGTTGCAAAATCTTTAAACCGTGTCCCACGAAACATGTAACGTACCCTATCCTTGCATCCACTATAGCAATTAATGCCAATAAGTATAAACTAATCGTTAACATCTGTGTTAAGTGAGACCAGTAAAGCTGTGCTGCTTCTGCAGTTTCAGAGGATGAAGCTGTACTTCAGCTTCAGATACCCTGGACGAACAGACCAGGAGAAGAACGTGGAATTGAGAAACAAAACAAGATTTCTCACTAGTGCTTTTTATTATAACTCCATCTTAACAGACCTTTTTGCAAGTATAAAAAAGGGCTTTAAATCTTCATCTCGAGTGACATATCTCTGTCTCACTGAAATGGTAGGCCAGGGAAAAAAAATTAGAAAAAATTATCTTTATCAGCAAACAAGGGATTAGTGGTTTCAGATCACTGCCTAGCAGACCGTGTAGTTACCAAGACTCACTAAATTGGTCTGCAGCGACCCATTGCTCATTTTCCACAATGGCAAATTTCCTAAGCGTGATGTTCATTGATGTAACCTCTCCAACGTATACTTTGCTCTAGGGATGGCGCTGGGCACCTTCAAGCAACGCGACGGCTGCCAGCTGGCACGCGCTGTAACTGCTCTCTGCTTAGGAGAATGGCAGAATAGGACAAGCAATGAGGCTCTGGTTAGGACAACTGGGGGGTTTCCTTAAATCTATGCTATGCAAGGTGTGTCCCGTTCTGCTTGGAAAAGGTGAGTTCCAAGAGCTGTTCTTGAAATTAGGAGAAGGTGGTTGTGAGGTTTGGGACTGTCGTTTCCAAAACGAATTGGCACTGAGAGAGAGCAAAGAAATCTGCGTATGGAGACAACAGGCAGTGCTGCACTGCAGATGCACTACAGGTTTTTCAACTTGTGTTTGCTTCACAGTATCATGTCAACATCCAGATATTCCAGCCGGTCCTCCTCAGTTTCTAAAGAACAATGTAGCCAGCCCTGTTAAATGAATTATTTTTTTCTTCCCCACAGCAGGCAAAAGCATCTCTACCAAATCTATCTTCAAGTTTGTAGAACTACATCAGGACTAATTTCTGGGCAGCATATCAGGTTGCCTGAGCCAGAATATTTAAAACACCTTTACAGAGGAGAAGTGTATGGGATTAAACCGAGTCAATTTTGAACTGCTTCGGTGTTTTAGGACACAACCAGTGCAAGCAACAATAAAATCTTGGGTTTTCTCTTTACTACTATTCACCTGGTTTAAGCATCACAGGAATTATAATCCCTGAAATAGTTGTCTCTTTCCAGGGAGATGCTGTAATACCAGTTTGAAGATACCTACAACATCCCTACTTAATGAGAGTGCAGGTTCTCAGGAACTCTGATTCCCAGCAGCAACCTGTCTTCACTACCAGCTACGAGCTTCTGTTGTGCCTTTCCCACATCTAAGCCCTGACAATTGCCTGTTGTTATATTTCCACTGCTTGACTATTGCAACTGTTAAACCAGATGGCAAAAATGTAGTAAAGAGGCATTAAGCAATAATCTTTTAATATGAAACTAGCAAATTGTACTTACCTTAACTGTGGCCCAAAAATTATAAATTCTAGTTAAAAAGTTGATTTTTCTTCTCTTCATGACGTCTTTCTGGTGCTTTCATTCAGAAGAATGTATTCGGTATTTTTTTAAGTCCTCTCCAAAACACTGCACTAAAAAATTGGATATGTGTTCATGCATTGGGATTGTTTGCCGTGGCAAACAGCAACCTTCTATAGGGCTTCATAGTCTGAGACTCATCACATTCACTGAAGTACTAGTTTCATCCTTATCTTAGTCTAAGATTATGAGCAAGTTTTTTTGTTTTGTACTAGCCTGAACCCAAATGTTGCAAGTACCATTGTAAAAGAAAAAATAGTCATAGCATATGCTAACTAACATTGTAAAGCTCCTCATTTATTAGAAGCTTTAATAAGGCTTATTTATTCAATACAAATGAAAACATAGCAGAGGTGCGTTAGATTCTTGGCCTGGATATGAACCTAATTAGAGTCAGCCATTGGTCAGCCAGCGCAGTGCAAAATTTCTATATTTTGATCACACCTCAAGTTTCATGGGATGTCTCTTTCCTTTTTCTCTACAGCCTCCTGACCCACACAACTGGCCATCCACCAAATATAGCTGTCCCACCGGGAACTTTGAGCATGCATGACAGTCTGTTAGGAGCTAAACTAACGAAATAACCTGGATGGCACTTGTAACTGAGTGGCATCTGTGCCATTAGATGGGACAGACCAGTCCATGGAGTGAGACAGCTTCTGTGAAGCCCTGGTGCCACCTAGATCTCCTAGGGATTTGTGGAAAATGCATCCCTCTCAACCACTTAAGCAGGCACATAACATTTTGATGCCCCATGCTGTTTTGTGTGCACGCCAGTCAGGACAAGCTTCACTGTATTGTGCAGTCTAATGAGAACTGACTGTGGCAGGGTGATGTGACGCATCAAACATCCAGGAGAAGTCCAGTAATGGGCAGGAAATAAAGCCTGTCCCCAGAATGGTCTCACATCCATTGCACATGTGAAGAAGCTTTTACAGCTGAGCTCTTTTGATAGAAAGGATAAGCAGAGTGTGTCTTTCTCAGTCTGTGTGGCTGGTCTCCCAGGGAAAAGCTCTGATCTTTTCCAAGTACGGCACGTGTGCGTAACCCTGGGGCAAATGAGACATGGAATGTGTGTCATTTATTTGTTTAGTGCTTTGCAAACCCCCAACACCCTGTGCTGGTTACTCAGCGCTGAACGCTTATTGTTCAAAGGACCGCTCCTCACTAGGACTCATCCCAACCCTGGAGGAGTTGATGGGAACCTTCCCTTTAACTTGAGGGTGCTTTGGAGAGAGCCCCGATCTTTCACACTTCATGTTCCCATTGAACTCAGCAGGGTGTCTGGCTGTAGAAGGAAGGAATCGCCGGTCCTCAGTTACCCAATGTCAATATTAACCAGCAAAGTAAATACAAGCAATGGGCTTTCCCACACATAGTAATTAAATATACTTCCTCTAGTCTCTGTTGCTTTTTACATTAAAGGATCTACATTGTTTTGGTTTAGCTTTAATTGTCCTAGCTGGGAAGCAGGTTTAGAGAAGAGGGCACCGTAATCTTGTGTTACCAACAGGATGTTAGAATGTGGTTTTTAAGTATGGCAGTAGCAAGGCAGAGTTTAGTAAATGGGTTTTGCATTATTTCTGGTCAGCTACAATACACAGACTTTGTTCATCCTGTTCATATGTTAAAAAAATAGTTTAATCATACAAGATAACTCATCTTTTTCTGCCATCTAGTGACAAAAACTGCAGCTTAGCAAGTTTATGGATGTTTTATCCACATCATTTATTTTATTCAGTCACGCACAGGCAATAATAGACAGCTATTAACATGTGTTTTCCTGGTCGTTCCACAGCACTTCATCTGATCTGAATGTGGGAGAAGGCATAGAGCTTGTGTTTTGCCCTTTTACATATCATCATTTTCACAATTCTTTTTAGCATCTCATCCTGTATGTAATGACTAGGTTAGTCTTGCGGTGGAGAAAGAACATCCCTAGGATAGAAATGCACTTGCCGTATATGTCTTCAAAGAAACTCACCTGGCACATCATCTGTGGAGACTCTGCCTCTCTGCAGAGGACCAGCAAAACCTTTCCTCCACCTTTGACAGGTTACACATGAGCACATTTAATACTCTTGTCCAGTGATAATATTAAGACAATCAGTGGCCACCAGCCACAAGAAATGAAATAGTTGCTGTAGCTAGCCCAAAGACTTTATATTTTTCTTTCTTTCCTTCTACTGAAATTGAAGGTTGAAGATACACTTCACCGATGTCAATAAAACTATTAATATACTTAAAATATAGACATATATTTAAAATGTTTTGGTCAAGCAAGGTTTTCACCTGCTATTCCATAAAAACTTTGTTGTGGGGCTATGATCTGAGATGAGAATTTGCCTAATCTTTGCCTAACCATTTCCCTATCCTAATATGTGAAAAAATTTTATGGCTTCTTTTATGTAGGAACGAGGATAGACACCAGAAACCTGTTTCTGGGTTTTTAATACCACTTGAGTTACAGAAGTAGCTCTGTAAGACTTTAAGATGTTGTATGATTTTTCCCTAAACAAGAAGCCTCATTCAGATCCTATTAAAATAATTTCAAAAAATCAGCAAGTCTCAATACACATTGGGTCAGGCCCAAGTTAAGCCCATGGAGAACCAACGGTGACATTCAGCTTCTGTACTGCATACACAAGATTCTTGGTGGGACTGGAAAGTAAATTACCTCTGCCTGTTTTTCCAGACAATGTCAAAATCATCAGATAAGGTGAGCAAGAATGACAACACACATTAACATATCACCGCTAGCTTTACATTAAACATTGCAACCTTATTAGCAACAGTTGGCCACCTTGTTATATTCATTGCAACAATTTTACAGACAAAAATTAACAAAACAAAGCCATTAATTTTGCATTGTTTCCAATGAATGATGGTATTAATTTATTCTCTAATGGGGAAATGCTGCGGTATCTCATTACATCTGTGTAAGGCATGGGCATTATTAATAAAGACCACTGCGCCCTTTGGGGTTTTGTCTTATAGGGGTTTGATTGTTGAAGATTTACATACATGATTCTCCTGGATTGTGACACCAAAATGGCCTATAAAGTCCTCCTTTGAATAATATAACCCATCATGGAAATTTTACTGTGATTTTAATGAAGTGGCTAGAAAGTTTATCTATGCCAAAACACTGCACTTGTAATTTCAAATAAAAAGTTGTAATTTCAAACAAAAAGAAAACAGTTCATATAAAAATTACATGTGAATAAGAAGCATTTGTGTGAAATGACTACAGAAACTCAACTGGCTTTTTAACTGGGGTCAATGGAAAACAAAGACTTACAAGGTACTAAGGCATCAGCTGCATTTTGTAACCATCTCATACAAACAAAGACGAGTCCGTAACGGTTTCTTTTCTCTAAGCAAATGAATGATATGACCCTTTTGTTTAACTTTTCCTTTTCTTCATTGTCTTCAAGTCTCTTCAGTTACATCACTTTGCATTTATGTGAGGAATGAAAGAGATCCCTATCTATGAAATAGTAATTAAAAAGAAAAACCAAGGCCAGCACTGTTTTTGTAGTTTCCATCAAGGCAAGGTCTTGCTGGAACAAAGCCAGATGACTGTCCTGATCCCCAAATACTCCAGTGACACAAGCACACAGGGTTCTTTGAGAGACTGGCCTCTGAGATGAACAAGAAAATACTGACCATAAGGGAAAAGAGATATTTTCAGACACTATCATGCACTCTTACTTTTTTAACTATCCTTTTTCCACTTTGAGATGTTTTCCCACAACCTCGCCTTAAGTTTTATGAATAAATAGACCACACAGAGAAACCTTGGATGAAATCTGAAAACAGCCCTGATGCTTTTGAATGTCATGGACCAAACCCTAAAAGGACAGGAGAGAATCATAGAAAAACTGCCAGTTCTCTTGGGTTTTTTTTTGGGGGGGGGGTGGTAATATTTGTAACAGTGAATAATTTCCCATTTCCAGTAAACCTGAAGCGTGAAAAACCTTTGCTTCAATGAGTCTAAATAGAGTTAAGCATGTATTTAAGTTTCTCTAATCTTAGGAGCCTTACTTCTATATTCTCACAATGAATAATTTAGAGCAGTGATACTGGTGCCTAACAACAATAATTCAAGAAAGAATGACCTGAAGACCAAGGCCACTAGTAACACTGTAGTGGTGGGATTCTTCTGACTCTGTCCAGGCACCTGCATATGTGCAAGTCATCCTACCCTCCCTTTGTTGTCAGTGTAGAGCTAGATAGTGAGGTGAATGGAGTTGTTGGTGCAATTCATCTTATCCTAACTTAGATGCCAATATTTGGTGGACATGAATCACAGTCTGAACTCTGTCAGCTCAGCTGGCTGGATCTGCATGAATTGCAGCCCTAGACACACAGGGCTGTAATACCCGTATTGGAGACACCTAAAGATAGCTCTAGCTTTTTTCTGACTTGTGATGAATTCAAAAGGTTTGTGATACTCTTTTTTTCCTTCTCTGCTGACAAGATGTAAGCAAGATGATGTGTCAAACATATACTAAAATACCACTTCAGCTGTCTGTCAAGTTTACAGGGCTGGCTATCTGAGGACCTCACACAGATGTTCTGGTTAAAGAAGTTGTTTTGCAGGTGTGACAAAAAATAAAGGCACTTATATGGAAAGGACGGAAGAAACATCCCCCAGTTCCTCAAACAGGTGTTTAAAATAGCTATGTCTTTTTATGTTTCCATTACAAACCATAGAATTTTATTTAGACTCTAGGTACGTACAATATCTATCCTGAAGCCACCTTTTGGTATGAATGTCTCTAGTCTTCTTTCTAAATTATATATTAATTAACCAGATTTGATTCCTAGAAAAATTAAGCTATTGTCAAATCACTGGGTAAATCCAGAGGCTAAATTTAATTCCCCAACCACATCCACAAACAACCGTTCTGTGCATGTGTTGACCTATTTGCAGAGGGTGTGATCAAGAGTTTGTCTGGCTCAATAACGCCTGCATCAAAGCCCTAGAGAGGAAATGCTGTGACGACAGCAATGCAAAATGCATGTGTCAGTTGTAATTACATTGCTATTTATTTACTCAGTGTAGACACTTGTACTTTTAGAAATAGATTGAGACAACTGCCTGATTTTAAACAAGTCCTGGCAGAGACACAGTTATAGCTATGAGCTTGCACAAAGTATGGACATTTCTCCCAGTTTTTGATAGCATTAAGCCTAGGAAGAGTTTAGGCAGTTTGTCACACAGGTAAAATCATTTTAAGTCTTCTTTGGAATAAGTTTATTTGGTGAAAATGGACAAGTATGATTACAGATTTCATTAAAAAGTATTCTTATAATTAAAAAAAAACCACATTACATTTAGCTCAGACTACCAGCAGCAGCATCAGTCTTACGCTCCCAGTTCAGCTCATGAAGTCACTTGCCTCAGTGACCTGGGTGCAGCTTTTGAAACCCCAAAGATACAGTGACCCAAATAAGTTTACTTCCAGAAGCAAGCTACAGGATCCAACAGTCATCGTGACCAAGAGACATGTGCACAGAGTTGCCGTGGATCAAGTGGCACGTGATAACTTGTCCATGTGCCCATGTGTCCTCCTGGCTGAGTTAAAAGGATTTAAGCAGTTGTTAGTGCATGACAGAGGTACATTCTCAAGGACTTGGGAGGGCCTTGGTTTCAAGGTCAGAGCATGATTATCAGGCAAGAAAAGTGTTGTATGTCGGTTTACAAGAGGTTGTAACTGCTTGTCACCTCTTTCCCCCTTCTCCCTTCTCATGCCAGATGAAGGATATTAATTTGCTACAGTCACAAATAAGCAGTAAACCATTATTCACCGAGCAGTGACCGCTGTGCTGTCAGGGATATAAAGGGCATTTTTCTTTCTTCTCTTTTGCATGCACATGTAATCCAATTTGCAATCTAGCTGTAAATTATGGGAATCAGTGATCAGGGTTACATTCCCAGATCCCACACAGGGTCTCTGTGCAGCACTGAGCTAATGCCTGCCGTTCCAGGGAAATATTTCAGGCTTTCATTCACCGAGGGCCATGAGGGTCTGATGGAAGGAGTTAGCTGCATGCCAAGCATTATTAATACCAATAACATATTAAAAACCATCCACTTACTGCCAAGCAAAATAAAATGCAATCATGTTAGAATAGTGGGAAAATCTCATTCAATAAAAAAGAACAAAAGCCATGTAATTATTTATTCTAAGATCTTAACTAGTGAATATAATTTCAGATCTCAGACACATGCAATTTTGAGGGTGTTTGCAGTAATTTTCTTTATTTTTGGTCATCAAGCAGCAGGCTGATCTGTAATCGTGTTGTCAGTTAACAGGGACTACCAGTGGGTTTTCTACTCATTAGGAACTAAGGGGACTATGAAACACTAGGTGAGTGTCCAATTTGTTACAGAATCACAGAATCATACAATCACAAAATCATACAATCATAGAATCATTTAGGTTGGAAAAGACCTTTAAGATCAGCAAGTCCAGCTGTAAACCTAGCACTGCCAAATCCAGCCCTAAACAGTGTCCCTAC
>NW_010518802.1:372-730 GCF_000687285.1 Phaethon lepturus | reverse complement strand
TGGTGGGGTTGGTCCATGGTGGGGTCGGTCCATGGTGGGGTCAGTCCCTGGTTGGGGTCAGCCCATGGTTGGGGTCAGCCCTGGTGGGGTTGGTCCATGGTGGGGTCGGTCCCTGGTTTGGTGGGGTCGGTCCGTGATGGGGTTGGTCCGTGGCATTGGTCATGGTTGGGGTCAGCCTGTGGGGGGGTTGGGCCATGGTGGGTTTGGTCCATGGTGGGGTCAGTCCATGGTTGGGGTCAGCCCACAGTGGGGTTGGTCCATGGTAAGGTTGATCCACAGTGGGGTCAGCCCACGGGTCTCCTCCGCCTGCCCGCTGGGATGGGGAGCGCGCTGGCTGGCCCCCCCCTCCGCCTGGGGC
>NW_010518802.1:0-350 GCF_000687285.1 Phaethon lepturus | reverse complement strand
CTTCTCCTGAAGACTCGTGAAGCACGTGCGGATGCCATTTGCGGGATTCAAATGCCAGGCTGGTGTTAGATCTAATCGCAGGTTTTATTGACGCCGATACGGCCTGAGCCCCAAGACTCCGGGACCTGTTCAGCTCTGCCAGGAGTGACATGTCTATATGTTTTTAATAAACTTACCAGAATGAAATCCTCGCTGTTCCTGTCGCTCTGTTCATCTTCCGAGCATGATATTAACTGAAAACTCACATATATCTTAGTTCCTTGTCAGGCCAAAACGGGGCCGGCGTTCCTTCGGGGTTATTATTATCTTTCCCTTGCAGATTTTCGAGCGTGAATAAGTGATGCAGCTGG
>NW_010518801.1:0-1739 GCF_000687285.1 Phaethon lepturus | reverse complement strand
GCTGAGAACCGCTCAGCAGGAGGACACCGTGGCACACGTGCAAGAGGGGTGTGGGATTGAGGTGGGGGAGCCCTGGACTCCCCACTGTCCAGATCAAGCCCCAGCCAGAAATGCAGGCGAGCCCTGTCCTTGCCAAGCATCCTTCCCAAGCCAGCCAAGGGCACCGCCAGCGGGACAGCGGCAGAGACGGAAAAGGAAGTCACAGGGCTCTGAAGTCACTTCTCGCACCCAAACATGCCAGAGCAGTCTGAGCCACGCTCAGCCAAGGGCAACACGTCTCAATGTCAGACACCGCTGGAGCTGCTGCCCATGCTCCAGCCCCACGGGACCGCGCGCTGCTGTCCCTGCTGCGTTCCCCCCACCCTGCATGTGCCCCTCCGGGGCTGCCACCCCACAGCTGGGGAGCGGGAGCCCAGCCTGTGCCACATGGCACCAGCAGCCAGAGTTCTCCACTGACCCCGCTGCCACACTGGGTGCACCTGGTGGAGCCCAGGGTATGGTTTCCACACCGGCTGGGCTCCGAGAGAGTTGCTACAGGCACAGGAAGGTCACCAGCTCGAGCACCGAGTCCCTGCCTCAGTGCGGGGGTCCTGTCACACAGGACAGGTATGCTGCATCTCTTTGGAAAACCTGGCTTTATTAACACACCAAGGTCCTACCTGCACTCCTTGACACCACGCCTCTCACACAGCATGGGCAGCTGGTCCCCTCGCAAATGAGGTGCTGCACCATGCTCCCCAAGGCAGAGACCTGGTGGCCCCAGACACAGCCAGCAGGGTCAGCCTATGTGCCCCACAGCACTGGGGGCTGGGGGGAGCCAGCAGCCCCCGGAGGCAGGTGCTCACCGTGGGCACCCCAGCCCAGATCGCCAGGCTCCCCAGTAGCTGTCTGGGGGAGAGGAGTTGTGGCAGGGCTGAGCACACAAGTCCCTGGTGACCAGCCCATTTGGCCCAATTGCGGGCGTGCGGTGTGCGCAACTCCCGGTGCACAGGCAGCTGGCACTGGGAAGCTCAGCGGGAGGCTGTTAGGAGGCACCGGGCTGGCCCAGGAGCCACGGGTTGTGCCAGCTGCAGGGAGCACAAGGCTCCACAGCAGCACAGCTAGGGGAGGTGGCCGGACCAGTACCCATGTCAGGGCATCCTGCCCTTGCTCCAGCCTCCTGGCAGGTCTCTGCTTCTTTCCTGGGAGCCAAGCAGAGGCAGGAGATGTTCCCAGGGGCCTCCCAGGCCCCAGCCGTGCTGCAGCAGCAACGTCCTTTCCTGAGCAGCAGGTAGCTGAGGTCTGCCTCGCGCCCAGCAGGCAGCAAGGGTGAGCGAGGGCAGAAGGGCTCCTGGTTCTGGGCTGCGCCTTGGCAAAGCAGCGGGCTGGCCACGCAGCCCTGCCAGCTGGCATGGGAGATGCCAGAGCAGACAGGCAGGAGCCGACAGCCCCACGCTTCCCTCGGCGAGTCCGTCCCAGTGATTTCTGTCCTGCCGCCCAACGTCTTCATTGCGTAGCGTCCTAGGACAGCATGTGCCCCTGCCCTACCTCCAGCGGGTCTGGTAAATGAGCGGGTAGAAGACATTCAGGAAGAGAGCCACAATTGCGGCTGTAGTGGCCAGGACAAAGTATCTGACGCAGCCTTCATCTGGGTGCTGGGGTGTGCCCGGACTCCGCTTCTGGCCACGGGGCCTCCAGGAGTTTCTTGCAGGCCTTTCGGGTGCCTCGAGCTGCAGCTCTTGTTCTTCAGCCTCCAGTTC
>NW_010518800.1:3990-4914 GCF_000687285.1 Phaethon lepturus | reverse complement strand
GGCTGCTTGTCTTCCCTCGCTCGTCGCACGCATGATTCTTCTCTTTTAATAATGTAACTTCTTCCTACTGTGCCTTATTCAGTTGAGCAAACAGTATGCACAGCGCTGAGCCTTCCGTTGTGCCTGAAGCTCTTAAAGGTCAAAGCAATGTGCATTAATAATAAAGGCAGCTTAAAGTAATGAGAAGACTTGCTATGCTCGCAGCTTCTTGTACACAGAACCGCTTAATGAAAAATCGCCATTTTACATTGTCATAGCTATCACCATGAGCTACATTTGTAAGCACAGGTGCAATGCTTCCTCCCATAAACCCTAACCTCAGCTGGAAAAGCTTTGCTTTCTGTGGTGCTGGCAATGAGGATTAAGCCAGAACAAGAGAGGTATACTTTCCCTTGGAGACTCCCTCTCCTGGGGGAAGCTATGTTGGAGGGCAAGGTTGCCACTGCACTGACTGAAAGGCTCTCCTGACCTTTACGCTCTCTAGAACTTAATGGCACTTTTTGGTTATTGAGAAAATTGTAAATTTTTTCAGACAGCTTATAGATGAAAACAAGTAGAATAAAAGCGAAATTAGTTTAAGCAGTGATTTGCTCTGTATTAGTTGCTCAGGAGTAGCATGTTTGGAGAGCAGCTGGATGTTTGCCCCTTGGTTACTCCCAACTTTCTTGTCCATAATTTCTAGCCTTTTTCTTGTGGCAACTGGCACAACATGTGATTTGACCACGAGCCCACTGGGTAGCAATAGCTTCCATAGCTGTTGGAGGCAAGAGAAAATAATCTGGAAATTTCCTGATAGATAGCACAGAAATAATAGTGACTTGGTGATTCATGTCTTCAAACATAGAGAAGTGCAGAAAAACAGCACAGGGCCTCAAGAAATCTTGAGAATTCCTGATTAAGAAACAGTTCAAAAAAACAGTAAGA
>NW_010518800.1:0-3975 GCF_000687285.1 Phaethon lepturus | reverse complement strand
GACCTCTATGTCTATAAAATAAATTAGCCTGAGATAAGAGAGACAAAAGATTAATGAAGGCTGCATTTCAAATGCTTCATCCAGTCCCTCACATCTCACTGTTTATGTGACCCATCTAAATCTTCACAGGGCTCCTTTTTCTATCTTTTTTCTCTCTAATTGCCCACTCCATCTTTTCACAGAATCATTAAGGTTGGAAAAGACCTTTACGATCATCAAGTCCAACCATAAACCCAACACCACCATGCCCACTAAACCATGTCCCGAAGTGCCATGTCTACACGTTTTTTGAACACTTCCAGTGATGGTGACTCCACCCCCTCCCTGGGCAGCCTGTTCCAATGCTTGACCACTCTCTCAGTAAAGAATTTTTTCCCAATATCCAATCTAAACCTCCCCTGGTGCAACTTGAGGCCATTTCCTCTCGTCCTAACAACCCCAGTTCCCTCAGCCTCTCCTGTCCTGTTCCCTAGGAGGGAAAGGGTCTAGGACATGTCTACAGGGAAGGAGCTGGCTGGGCTGAGAAATAGGAGGAGAAAAGGCAGAAAAGGACCTGGGGGTGCTGGTTGACAGCTGGCTGAACATGAGCCAGCAGTGTGCCCAGATGGCCAAGAAGGCCAACAGCATCCTGGCCTGTATCAGAAATAGTGTGGCCAGCAGGAGTAGGGAAGTGATTGTGCCCCTGTACTCGGCACTGGTGAGGCCACACCTCAAATACTGTGTTTAGTTTTGGGCCCCTTACTACAAGAAGGACGTTGAGGTGCTCGAGCGTGTCCAAAGAAGGACAACAAAGCTGGTGAGGGGTCTGGAGCACAAGTCTTATGAGGAGCGGCTGAGGGAACTGGGGTTGTTTAGTCTGGAGAAGAGGAGGCTGAGGGGAGACCTTATCGCTCTCTACAACTACCTGAAAGGGGGTTGTGGTAAGGTGGGTGTTGGTCTCTTCTCCCAAGTAACTAGTGATAGGACAAGAGGAAATGGCCTCAAGTTGCGCCAGGGGAGTTTTAGATTGGATATTGGGAAAAATTTCTTTACTGAGAGAGTGGTCAAGCATTGGAACAGGCTGCCCAGGGAGGTGGTGGAGTCACCATCACTGGAAGTGTTCAAAAAATGTGTAGACGTGGCACTTGGGGACATGGTTTAGTGGGCATGGTGGTGTCGGGTTGATGGTTGGACTTGATGATCTTAAAGGTCTTTTTCAACCTTAATGATTCAGTGATTCTGTGATTCTGTAATAATCTTGGGGAATGGAAACACCTTAACTTCCCCATGTATTCTTACCCACAGTCTTCAACTGTAGTCATGCAGATGCATTTGGATACAACCTGCTTTGTCAAAAATTATAGTTATCCCTTGAGCTCCCCCGAAAGGCAGCAGGAGGTGGAAGGCAGCAAACATCGCAGCTCCTTGTGGGGGAGAAACATTGATGGGCTTCAATGAGGTCAGGGCCTTCCCCAGTCTTGCACCCCCTCTAGAGTGGCTGGTGGCATATTCAGTGACTCATTTCTGGAGAGAGACTGTGGCAATGGCACCTATGCACCTACTTATTATAACCTTCATCACCCTGATTACATGTACATCATAAATGTTAATTGTGGAAATTAGGAAAAAAAAAATCAAGTGTTTTCAACCAGTTATGGTTTATTCTGCTATAAATTTCATTTGTCTCTAGCCAACCTGATTTCCAGGAACATATCTTCTAATTTCTGCTCTGCTGTTAATTGCAGCTTTCTCTCTGAACTGGTAATCTGAAACTACAGATTGGCTGCTTTGCAGTGCTGTATCAGAAAGCCTTTCTGAGATATGAGTAAACAGTCGGTGGGCTGAGGAAATGGCAGATAATCAGTTTTATTTTCTCCCTGAGTGGTTTTTAATATGAGTCACATTGACCGGGGCCTGAAGTCTCCAAGACAGCATTTGACAAGACCCACTTCTTCATTAGGGGCCTGAAATTCCCAGTTGGTGCCCAGTTACCTGCAATCACTTGTGTGAGATATCTTTTGTGTTTGCTTTGCCCGAGAAGTAAGATATCATCATGGGAAAACTAAGGCACTCTTATCAGTTGCACTATTTACACTACGCTTGCAGAAGGATCCAATAAAAGGGGAAGACTTTTTTTATTATTTTAGCAAGCTCTGAGCAGCAGAGAGCAGTAGAGGGAAAAAGTCCCCAGTAATCAGGTTTTATCGCCAGTAAAGAAAATATTAGAAGTTTGTATTTGCTGACATGTTTATGACTTCCAGCTAAACATGTATTTCTTTACATCCATGTCAGGGCACCACAGGAGCCAAGGGCTCCCTGGGGGCCATGGGGGGCCCTCTGGGGCAGCAGGGCAGGGCCTGGCAGCCTGGGCCTGTCCCACCCCCCAGCCAGGAGCCAGGGGGCAGCCCCAGCTATCGGGCATCTCCCTGGGGATGGGGCCAGGCCCAGGCCAGGCTGGGACATTGGCCCACAGGTGGAGGTCCAAATCGACAAGGTCCATGGCCAGGCAGGGCAGCGCCTGATGTCCCCAGGGGGCTGAAACAGGGTCCTGGGCCATGTGCAGGGTGGGGGAGTCCCACAGGGGGCTGGTCTGAGCCATAAGTGTGGCTGGTGCCCTCAGGACCTGACACCTGAGATAGATACCTTATGTGCTCTAGGTAAATGATTTTGTCACCTAAAGATGATTCTGGGTGAAAGGCTCTGCTACCCTGCAAGTTATGGGAGCAACAGCTTCCAAAACCAAAATGGGAATTTTAGCATACCTGTCTATGATAATTTCTTGGTTTCCTTTAAGCTTGTTTGTGTCAGGCTGAAGACCCCTTGACTCTCAACTTAGAGTGTAATGGGGCTCTAGGGAGAGCTGGGGGGGAAAGGCAACCAGGCTTCATCTGAAAAGCAACATGTTAAAATCAAGTCCCTTCTGCTCCAGGTTTGGTTACTGCAGGTCCCAGAACAACTGGACCCCAAACCCCATCAGGTAATGATGATGGCTGGTCTCTGGTGCTTTGACCAGTGGGTGCAATGCACTAAAATCATCCCATCCTTGGTTTGTCAGTGGCTGGCTGAATTTCGTAGAGACATACTTGTCTTTTCCACCCACACATGAATAATGCTTGATGGTTTCTGGTACACAGACCATGTGATGTGAAGGAAGCACATGCACCTCATTTAGCATTCAGCGCTGTTTTGGGAGCTGGTGTCCAATCTTGATATTTATATATTTTAAATATATATATAAACAGTTATATACACACAGTTTTAAAAATAGAAGAGGTAGGATTAATTTAATCCAGTTTTAGACATCTATAGTATAAATATTTGTATCTGGCCTAGTCACCCCCTAGCTCCCTTCACAGTGAACAGAGGAAGACAGGCACCTTTTGGGCATGACTCATTTGGCATGTTTTTAGATGTCTACCTAAGAAGACAGAAATCCTGTCCTCTAAGGGACTGTTTTTCTCCTCCACTGACTAAAAGGATAGCAAAAGATGGTTAGCTTGGATGCAGACATACACTTTTAGGGGCGTCTCACTCCCAGTAACCACGGAAGGAAGATCAGCTTACCCAAATCCCTCTGCATCAGAAATCTTCACACCTACCCACACACAAACCCACAGAGCCTTGGGAGCCAGTTGAAAGACCCCTTATAGTAAAATTGACACCTCTGAGCAGAGAGTTTATTAAATCTAGTTAAAGTTAAATTTATAAACAATGTTATTTGTAGCATCTTTATTCCATAACACTCCACCAGCAGAGTTGAGTCAGTTCTGTTACAGATATAGCTGAAGCCTCTGTTTCCTGCAGCAACTACTGCTCAGGGATCTCTGGGTAAGCAGAAATGTGATGGACCTCTTCCTCCAAATACATAAATTGAATACGTTGAACTGGAGCTATCGTGAATGCCATAAATTATGCTGCTGCTGGAGATGCATCCCTGAGTGCAAGCCCAGGAGTGCATTGGACAACAGTGAGCTCTGCAGGAACCCAGTGGGAAAA
>NW_010518799.1:0-4679 GCF_000687285.1 Phaethon lepturus | reverse complement strand
GATGAGTAGTGATTGGAGGGCACTTATACACTACGTTGATGAGAGCGGTGTAACAGTCCATATGGATCAGAACACAAAAACGGGATTTAAACAAACTCAAAGGGGACGTTTAAGATGGGGGGTGGGAGGATTCAGAAGGGTTTGGGGTGGACACGCTCGGGAGCGGGTACAGTTTCGCGCAAAGGAAACTCACCGTGTAGTCTAAGCGGAGCCTGCCCTTTGAAAGGAGCGGTGCGCAGCTGGGGGCGCGGGCATCGGAACCGCACCGCGCCCGGCTGCGGCTCTCAGGTCTGGGCTTCCCACATCGCTTCTGGGGAACAGCGCTGCAGAGCCGCGCAAACGGCAGAGTTCGTGTCGTCTTCCCTTTTTTTTTCCTTTTTTTTTTAATAAGAATTTTAAGGGATTCTCCACGGGGAAAGGCAGAAGTTCTTCACTTTTCTCCACGAATCTCCATTCCCGGTCAACCTACGAAACCGTCTTAAACACAGGATGCATTTCTATTTACAGACTGGGAAAAAAAATAAAAGAAAGAAGGAAAGGAAAAGGATCTAAAAGGGATCGAAAAACGTAAATAGAATGGAGGGAATGCTGAGAGACAATTTAAGGTAAATATTTGTACCTTCTTCGACCTTGTGTTTAACAGAAATATATGAAGCTTTTGTCCAGGATTTTAAGAGAGAAGAAGGCTGGAGGAAAAACATAAACAGTCATGGCGGGGCCCAACCCCAGCCAGCCTGCCTTGCCCTCCCTGTTCAGGGCAGCTACGCCTAGGAAAAATAAACGCTCGGAAAGGAAATAGCTAAATTAACCCCCCCCTCCCCCAAAAAACACCCAAACATACGGAAATTGTACATATGGCACGGCGAGCACGAACGGGGGAATAGGTGGAGGAGCCAGAAAGGGCCGGGAAGGAAAATGAAAGGTGTGACGGGAGATAAGCAGCAGGGATGGAGGAGAGAGACAAGAAAAAAAGTATAAAGGGAAATACAACTAAGGAGCGAGGAAAAGTTGCCTCCTAAAGCCCGAGCTGGGGCCACCGCACTGCTTGACGCTGAAATATGATAATCAGAACAGCTGCCCCGTGCTGTTCGCAGCCAATGGGCGCCGCGCAGGCCTGACGTCCCCGTGCATGACGTCTGGCCAATGGCGAGCGGGCTGAGTTGGAGCAGAGAAATTTGAGTAAGAGATAAGGGCGAGGCGAGTGACCGAGCCGCCAGCACCTAGTCTGGCACTGTCGTGCTGTGACTTTTCTGCGCAGCCGGACCCCGCCGCGCCCCATTTCCTCTCTGCAGCCCTGACAGTATCTCCCATGCCGGTGGTGTTTTGTTTTGCCTTTTTTTTTTATTTCGAGTCTTTTTTTTTCTTTTGTTATTACTACTTCTACTTTTTTTTTTTATTAGCGACAGCTCTCAAAACTGCTTTGAGGTATTAAAATGAAACCGTAGACCATTTCACTGTGGACATTACACTCTCTTACAGATATGGGAGACATGGGAGACCCACCAAAAAGTAAGGCGGAATTTTTACTGTTGTTGGAATAAATGTGCTATCTATTGTAATCGTCTCAGGCAGGAGAACTGATAAAGAGCCGAACTTCATTTGAATGATAGATAAGGTGCCTTTGTTGTCATCCCTGCATGCTTGCTGTGTTTTAACCTCGTAGCCTTGTACATGGGGTCCTGCTCTCTTTTAAAGTTTAGGGAGCAGGCAGGATTTTAATGGTATCTCCAACCACGGAGCCTTAAAATCTCTTCGTGCCAGACTGCGGTGAGGCTGTTTAACTATCCAGCACCTAGTCTGTCTAGGGGAATTAGCATTAGATTTGCAAAAGAGAGCAAGTGACAACCGTAATGATGCTTGTTCTTGCTAGCAGCCTCGAGTCCCCTCCTCTATGGCAAAAGTCTGAATGGGAAGCGCACCCAGCCATGATTTCGACGTTTCCAATCAGAGCCTCTTAAAAAATGAAATCAAACATATAGGTGCTCTCCCCGTAAGGAAAGGAATCCAAACAAGCAAATAATAAAATAAAAATAAATCCACGAGGGAGTTTGGAGTTGTGATTCCATGCAAGGCTTGCGAAATGAGGACCTTCACCCCGAAGACTGTTCACATCTGGATTTTAACATGTTCCACCTCCTTTCTAAACGATGGCACACTTCAATTACCATTCAAAAGTTCAAAAAACAACAACACCCCCAGAGTACGCCCCATGAGGGAACGACACTAAAAGTGTGTTTATCTCTATAAGAGATAAAACGGTTAGTCAATCATGTATTTATTTTCATTTCAGAAAAACGCCTGATTTCCCTATGTGTTGGCTGCGGCAATCAAATTCACGATCAGTATATTCTGAGGGTTTCTCCGGATTTGGAATGGCATGCGGCGTGTTTGAAGTGTGCAGAGTGTAATCAATATTTGCCTGTACGTGCTTTGTTAGGGATGGCAAAACCTACTGTAAAAGAGATTATATCAGGTATGCCATTTACGTTGTTTAATTCTTCAGTGAGATTTTTTTTAAAATTTATAAATCTGACAGAGGAAGGAAAAGGAGCAATTGTGAGAAAGAGGATGAAAATACAATTGGTATATTTTAAAGTGATTTCCCCATAAATAGACAGATGAGGAAAAAAAGTTCGAGTCATCAAGTTTTTATTCCACAAATTCAAATACAAATCTCTGTATAAACAAAACCACATTCGGAAATAGCTAGCGACTGTATGGGACCCTCCTGAGGACTTTGGCAATGCATCCTGTGATTCTAACAAAGTGGGAAATCGTAGGTAATGGAGAATATTTTCAGTAGTGTAGATATTATGAGTAACACAGAACTGATCGCTTTTTAACACAACCTGAGAAATGCATCTCTGTATTTTTGCAAAGGCAAAATGGCATTTATAAGAAAGGCACTTTAAGCATGAATGCCGTAAGAATAAATATATGGGGAAAAAAAATAAACTAGGCCTATCAAAAACAAACACAAAGAAAAACAAAAACGAAACTGGTTTCCTTCAGAATGAAAGATCATTTTGTGGGAAGGTTAAAACCTAGACCGAAAATGTTTCTTTGCTAAAATAACTGTCATTTAATCTTTTTAAATATTAACCCCTTTGGTGATATCTGACTGTCCTTTCTTATCTATACTGATGAATTAGAGCAGATCAAATTGTCCATTATCTGTTCGCAAACAATTGGGTATATTTAGATAATGGAACAGCTTCCTTCCTCACATTAAAATCTGGTAACTGATAAAATGTGACAGTTGGCGATCCTGACACTGTAGAGAAACCAAAGCAGGAATTTCGAGTGTGTTTATTATTTGTGCTCCTGTATCATGCTGATCTGTTTCAGTATTGTCTACTGGGTTTGCCAAACCAGAACTTTGCATGACACTGAGGTATGGACAGTATTTATTTTTTTACAGAAAGTTTTGGGAGCAAGTACCTACCTAGCCACCTAAGATATCTCTTCTAGTTTTTTTGTAATTCTGAATTGAAATAAAGCACTTGAGTCTTTCCATCTCCAGTGCACAGTTCATAAGCAGATCATTCCTTCAAGTCATGTTGTGAGATTATTCTCAAAGTTTTACTATGGTGAAAAAACAATACACTTTCATCCTTTCACTAATTTCAAATGAAAGGAAAACATTTGGGACTGAGATGTGCTCACCTTCTGCAAGAACTCAGCAAGTGAAATTTAAACAAACAAAAAAAATGCAGCTCTTTTAAGTTAATACACAATACATTTAATTTGTTACAATTTTAAAAGATGTACATTATGTGCAAGTCGACTTTGAATTAGACCATGAGCCAATCTATAATTGTCAGACATGTGGGCAATCCCCCCAATTTTTGTACCTATTAATGCATACACTTTGCGATCGCGCTGTTCTTTTGCCATTTATCTGTTTGTGGGTTTTTTTCTTCTCAAAACGTTGTGATTTGGAAATATGTAGCTCTGAATATAGGTTGAGTACACCTCCATAGACATAGCAGCAAAAGATGTGTGTAAATAAACATCTGTACCCACAAGTATACATCTTTAATGTATGACTATCTCTAATGAAGTGTACTGGTGAGGAAATGTGTGGGGATGAATATTAGCTCAGTTTTAAGAACAGCTTTTACAGTTTTGTGGATTGTGTGCGTGTATATGTGTGTGTATTCGTACATTTGCAGAAAGATGTTAATTTTACTTAATACCAAGGAGGATGGCTAAGGAGCACTCGCTGGGAACCGAGAGACTGTGCAGTTCTAGACACCCGAGTTGGAGCATTTTCTCATGTTTATCTACTGATGGGTGAACTGTCCCCCTCTCCTCCACGGGAGACAAGGAACCTGCCACCCATTCCAGCATGTAACCCCAGAAACCCATTATTGGCCGTGTGGGGCTGTCAGCGAGAAGTGACCCTTTCACTCCTGCTGGAGGTCTTGAGCCTCGGCTCAAGGTGGGAGCGTGAGCAGGAGGGGAGATGGAGCAGTGAGGCTGAGGTAGGGGCAGGCTGCAGAGCCAAAGCACCGAAAATGCATTTTAGTAGGGGGCGGGGAAGGGGAGTTACACTACTGTATATGTGAGCGCGTATAAAGGTGTGTGTGTATGCCTATATTGTTGTATAAAATGAACCTGGTGAACAAGGGAGAGAGCCCCGGCCGCTGGCAGAGCCACCCCTGCCGTGTGTCAGA
>NW_010518798.1:17033-47990 GCF_000687285.1 Phaethon lepturus | reverse complement strand
GTGACAGGGCCCGGGGTGTTGGAGCTTTTCGGGCACTGCTCCGGCTGCCTGTGGCCGGGATCGAGGCCCAGGAAAGGCGCTGACTGCCCTGGGCAAGGGGAAAACCGCTGAGACCATAGCAGCAGTAAGGGACCCAGGCTCAGCAATGGAGGGAGCCCAAAGGTGCTCCAGGCAGCCCCTGCTTCCCTCAGTCTGTGAGATGAGGAAGGAAGACATGCTGCTGCTCTCTTTCGCCCACCCTGGCACATAATGTAGCTGAGGTTTGGCCCCATTCGCTCAGCCGCTCTGGACATTGGACTGCCCAAATGCTCCCAAAGCCAGCAGTAGGCCAAGCATGGGACAAGGTCCTGGCTGGAAATTGCCTTTGGATGATGCTGTGCAGGAGCAGCTCCTCTAGCTAAGCAGGTGGAAGGGATGTCGGCCTGCTACAGGCCCTGCCTGTCTTTGGGTGGTGCTGGCACCTTTATAGGAAGGGTTCCCCTGTTCTTCCCCTGGCATACTGTTGCATAGAGGACCCTGGAATAGCCCTGGGATAACCCTTCCCACTAACCTGATCTCCTTCTGTGACAAGGCAACCTGCTTAGTGGATGAGGGAGAGGCTGTGGATGTTGTCTACCCGGACTTCAGTAAAGCCTTTGACACCATGTCCCACAGCATTCTCCTAGCGAAACTAGCTGCTTGAACAGGCATATTCTTCACTGGGTGAAAAACTGGCTGGATGGCCAGGCACAAAGAGTTGTGGTGAATGGAGTTAAATCTAGTTGGTGGCCAGTCACAACTGGCTCAGTATTTGAGCCAGCTCTGTTTTAATATCTTTATCATTGATCTGGACATTGATCCGGGACAATTAGTCCAAGCCCAGGCCTCCAGATGAACTGTATGTGACCTGGGTGCACTGCTGGACCCAGGACTTGGAAACACTCTGGGTCAGTCATACCACAGACAGCATGTATGGGAATGCTTCAGCTCCAGTACAAGCCTCCACAGTTACACGCTGCACTAGGCTCTAACAGTTTCCTGTTTGAAACTGTGTTTTATTTGTCATCTTCTCAGATTGCTAGTAAATCAGAGGGGGAAAAAAAGCTATGACTTATCCCTTCCATTCTCAAACAGAAAGTGCTCCTGGTTAGGTAATGCCTGCATCAGGAATTTCCTTTGGTTACCAAGTCACTACGGAAGGAAAAGGTCCTGATGAGAATAAGTCACCACACATCAATCCTGTGAACTTTGGAGTGCAGAGCTCCAGACCAGACCACCATGGTCATCTTACACATTTTTCCCAGGCATTAGCTGCATGTCTGAAAGAGCTCCCAGGAAGCTCTGTTTAGAGTCTTGCTTGACCACTGCCCTCTGTGTGCATCCTGAGCAGTTCGCAGTCAAGGAGAAACTTGAATACAAAGGACTTAAAAACCTCCAAGGGCAATTTGCCATTGCAAAAAGGCAGGAGACAGCAAGTGTGTTGCCAAGGTCATGGGTCCATGTCAAATGATGTCACTCACTGTCTGCATTACACAGAAGGAAGGACCCAGCCCAGCTCCTCTCTGACGTTAGGTCTGACTCTGGGATAAAACTTGGGTGTGTGAATGAGATGGGCACTCAAAACACTCCTTTCTCCTTCTAAAAACACAAGTGGAGTGCTTGCCCCCACCATCCCAAGCCACTTTTTACTTGGCCCACTCCAGTACTAACAGGGAAGGGAGAGAAAAGCTCCCAGAACAAATCAAACCCAAAGCCAAGTTCTGCATCAAGCAGGAAAGGTTTCCTTTCTCCTGGCAGAAACCCTGAAACATGGGAATAATTCAACACAGTCAAAGCGGCATGTAACAAACTGAGAACAGCAATGATCATCCCCTTCCAATGCCCTCTTGAAGATATCAACAAATCCCACACCCTCATCCAGGCACTTTTCACCTCTGCCTACAGGATGGCACCTCTCCTGTGCAGTCCCTTCCTCAACTTTACGTGTTGCACACTGAAAGAGTTTTCATGACTTTATTTGGAAAGGTTTCCTAAAATGTCTCTGAGGCTTAGAAATATTAGTCTCCTTTCCAAGCAGAGGATGCCCATGTCCAATTGATTCCCTTTTGATACTCCATTAGTACTTTTAACATAAATACCTCTTTTGCCCCAACATATTTAACATAAATACTTTTGCCCCCAAACCTATTTTGCTTTGGTTACAACGAGCATCTATCAGCCTTGGTTGACTAAGTGATTCATATACTCTTCTCACAAAATACACCCTCTCTTTCTCTGACCATCCAAAGGATAGTCTAAACTCCCTGCAATTGTGTGCAACACTCTGGGGACTGGCTTCTAGCCCCAGCACTTAATTCCTCCTTGATTTACTTAGGCACAGAAACTTTAATGTCTCAAACTGCAGTGAGGGAGCCAATATTTCTATTATCTCCCTTCTATCCCTGATTGCACATATCTCTCTCCATGACACATAGGCTGTTGCAAGGCCATGAGACATCCATATGCTGGGAACATTTTTTGACGTTCCTTTCCTAATCCGTTTGAACCCTAACAATTTGACAGGTCAGGCAGACCTAACAGGTTTTGCTACCAGCTGGTGGAGCAGAACAGAAGAGCTCATCCCCCTTTAAGTAGGACCCAAAGAACTAGAAGGCCATCGCAGCCTCCAGCCCTGTGAAATGCACAATTCGGTGGGCTGCTCAGGGAGACAATCGCCAGTAATCCTGGAGCCTTCCCTCTAATTCACACTCACGCGGACAGGGCATGTAACCTGCCTGTGACTCATCTCATTCTCAGGCAAACTGCCACAAAGGAAGAACATTCAAAATGGCCCACGATGACTCTCCGCTGCTTTGCTCCAAATAAAACAGGAGAAGGAGCCACAGCTGCAGAGCCTGTTTCAAAACACAGAGTCACGTTGAAATGGTGACACAGCAATTCACACAAGCCCAAAACAGAGCAAGGCTCTGACATACGCAGCCTCCTTTACAACCCAACCTAGAGAGGCGACGAGCTTGCCTGGCTGGTGATTTGATCTGTTTCTGAGTGACAAGTCAATGCAGAAAAATGTGGTGATGCATCACAGTCAGAAACAGTTGTGCACAGCAGCCAAGCAACCACAGAAACTGTCCTCTTTCCCCTTTTCCCTTTTAGCAAAGCAGTGTTATATCCCAGGGGCTGTTGCTATTTCAGAGGCAGGGGAGTCTCCAGCCTTGCAGATGAAATGTAGACTCCATGGAGGAAGCGCAGTGAGTGGCTACATCTGGCTAAATATCCATATGGAGAAATGATACTGCCTTGGCACCATTGTCCATCAGGGCTCTGGGGTCCCTTATACCCTCTACCCTAAACCATTACTCTGCTCTTATGGTTTTCTTAGTATACTGCCACATCCTTGCTTAGACCACATTAAAGCTCTGTGTTGACACTGCAAGAATTAAAGTAACTTTATTTCTACATAGTTTCATTCACTTTGACCTGGTTTAATAAGCGCACTTTAAATTCACTCCTTTGGGTAGTCCAGTTTAAACTTGCAAAGATGTCTCTGTGGAGATGAGCTCCCCTATAACTGCTCCATGATACTTCTTTGTTACACATTACAGGCTTCTCTGCGCTTAGTTTAGTCTGGTTTCAGAAGTGGAAGCTCTGAAAACCCCAGCAGGAAGGATTAATCTGGTTAATATTTGTAGGGTGCTATCTACATCCTAGCTGGAGATTATTTCGACATAAGCATTGACTGTATCTACTCTCCCCTGCATTTGCTACTCTAGGATCTACCTAATCCTCTTCCCAGTCACACACTCATCTGGTGAGCTGAGCCCAACCCTTTAGATCTGAGTTGATACCAAAGCCATAGCATGGGAGGGCAGAGAGACATGCGGGGCAGGGCAAATACAGCTATACCCATCCAGGGAGAGGAGCTGGCACAAGCTGTCAGAAGACAGAAGCTGTCAGGGGCAGGGGTGTTAGGGAGACAGGGTGTCCCCCTGAGGCTATGGGTTTGTTGGCAAGTCTCAGACAATGGCAGTTGAAGAGAGTGCTAACAGCTCAAACAGCATTAGCATAGGACATCCTATCTCAGACTTCATTCAAAACTCTTATCCCATCATTTATACACACAGAAATGGGGTGGGAGGGGGTCCTCCTTCACTCCCAGAGAAGGCAACACCCAAGTCAACCTCATCAGCAGAGGATGACCACAGCCAAAGACAAGGAAGAGGAATAGGTACTAGTAGCTTTTGTGAAGAGGCCCAGCTGCATCCCAGACAATCTTGCTTGCTGACCGTACAGAAGCCAACAAAGCTTGGCTGTGTTGCTTGTAGATCACTACCAAAACAGAGAACATGATGGATGTCTTCAGGACTATCAAGCATGTGAAGGGAAGCACACAGTAAAGTGAAAGGAGCTACTGTATTTTTTTAAGTGTAAATTCTGCTTCTGCTTGTATGTATAGATCAGATTTCCCATGGATTGGAAACTTTGCATTCTCAGAAACGTCCAAGCTGATCTGTATCTCCATAAAAGCCTAGTCTTCATTAAACCAAGCAAGTGCTTCATCATTTGAAGGAAGCCTTTGTGCACTCAAGACACTAACTTCTCCAAAATCCCCCCAGCTGGGGCAATTTGCTTGGAGAGTTCACCCTTCTGCTGCAGTACAGGCAGCCATTGTCCATTGTGTTTCATCTGACATTCTGGTTCTGGGAGAAGGTTCAAGTCTGCCCAATAAGTCTAACCAATAAGTGAAATTAGCAATGGCTTCATCTCAGTTAACCTCAAATTGCCTATGTCTACACAGACACGCCTTGAAGCAATTGAATTCAAGCTTTCGCTTGGCACTGGATCAAGCACCATGAATTTGCATTTGAGTTTTAGCTCATACTTCACATAAAGTTTATCCAGACAACAGGCATATATGAACATTTCTGATCAGCTTCCCTTCCTTCCTCCTATTTCTACAGCAAATTGCTGAGGAGTGTTTCTAACAGCCTTTTAAAGCACAAATGGTCAAAATATATAAGTACGGTATTTATAGACTACTAAGGCCGTCAGAATAAATGCTGCAAAGCTCAGATTCAGTCTAGATTAAATCATGCTGTTTGCAACTCCCTCCACAAGATCTTAACGATGCGCAGAGATTGTATTTATGTGTGACACGTGGTCACTAGAGGTGAAGAGTTACGATACTTGCAAATTGTCACTTTCACCTTCACCATTTCCAAGCATTTGAGGCACAGAGGTCACCAGGGCTGTGTTCCTGGATCTGTCTTTAGCCAGTGAGTCCCATTGCCTTCCTCACTGGGAGAAACAGGCAGATGGAAAAATCAGGGGTGGTCTGGAGAACCTGGGAGTTTGGCTCATTGCAACAGGGTGCAGGACACACACTGGCGATGCAGTTTGTTTATACAAACTTTGCTCCTGGGATTGTCTTGTGTTGCAGCATGATGTTGAGGTGATCCCTATGACCCATCTGGACTGCTATATCAAATCTCAAACACTGAGGTTTTCAAAGACCTTGATTTTTTTGTGGATCAACACAAGCCATTTTAAAGTATTTTTTGGTGCATGAGAGTGAGCTAGGCTCTATGGGGATCATAGCCATTGTATTAGCAGGTGCAAACCCCACTCTCTGTTGCACAGCTTGACCCAGCAGCAGGTCCACAGAGACAGCTAAGACTCACCAAAGCACAGAATAATTCCTGCTCTGTGCTACAAAGGAAGGAAGTCTGATGAAGATCACTAGATCATTCTTTGAGTTTGCTCTGCCCTCATTAAAGCAAAAAGATGTCTCTTCTAAGTGCCTATTTCTGGTACTAAAGACCATGAATTAAGTCTTTGCCACTTGTTGTCACTGTGGCTGTAACCAGTGCACATTAGGAATATCCCTTCTCAAGGGAAATGGCGAATGGAGTGAGAACCCATCCAGCAGGTCATCCATCCTTGTACTCATTACTTGACTATGATGAGGCCTTTTATGTTCCACAAGCTGTGAACCACCCTGTTATCACGAGCCATAAAGCAGCTTGATCTGTCAACACAAACACTGGCCTTACAGTGCTTCTGGCACTGGATGCATTGGGGAGGGCAGATCATGCAAAGAAATTAATTAATGGTTAATGTTCTCGAGTGTTTTGTGTAAATAACAACGTCAACAACTCTTTATTCTTGCAAAATATAGCTAGGGGTGTATCATGGCCAAATCATCTTCCACAGTGCCCTAAAACTGGCAGCAATACATTGCTGAGACGTGCAGATGTGCACATGTAAGAAAACACACAGAGCAAGATCACAGAGACATAATACAGCCAGCCAGACACGTGCCCTGCACCTTCCATTTTCCTGCCTTTTGCAGACGACACCAAGTTGGGTGGGAGTGTTGATCTGCTGGAGGGCAGGAGGGCTCTGCAGAGGGATCTGGACAGGCTGGATCGATGGGCTGAGGTCAACTGTATGAGGTTTAATAAGGCCAAGTGCAGGGTCCTGCACTTGGGTCACAACAACCCCATGCAACGCTCCAGGCTTGGGGAGGAGAGGCTGGAGAGCAGCCCGGCGGAAAAGGAGCTGGGGGTGCTGGTTGACAGCTGGCTGAACATGAGCCGGCAGTGTGCCCAGGTGGCCAAGAAGGCCAACAGCATCCTGGCCTGTATCAGCAAGAGTGTGGCCAGCAGGAGTAGGGAAGTGATTGTGCCCCTGTACTCAGCACTGGTGAGGCCGCACCTTGAATCCTGTGTTCAGTTTTGGGCCCCTCACTACAAGAAGGACATTGAGGTGCTCGAGCGTGTCCAGAGAAGGGCAACGAAGCTGGTGAGGGGTCTGGAGCACAAGTCTTATGAGGAGCAGCTGAGGGAACTGGGGTTATTCAGTCTGGAGAAGAGGAGGCTGAGGGGAGACCTCATCGCTCTCTACAACTATCTGGAAAAGGATTGTTGTGAGGTGGGTGTTGGTCTCTTCTCCCAGGTAACTAGCAATAGGATGAGAGGAAATGGCCTCAAGTTGTGCCAGGGGAGGTTTAGATTGGATATTAGGAAAAATTTCTCCACCAAGAGAGTCAAGCACTGGAACAGGCTGCCCAGGGAGGTGGTGGAGTCACCATCACTGGAAGTGTTCAAAAAATGTGTGGACATGGTGCTTCGGGACATGGTTTAGGGGGCATGGTGGTGTTGGGTTAACAGTTGGACTTGATGATCTTAAAGGTCTTTTCCAACCTTAATGATTCTGTGATTCTGTGATTCTGTGATTCCATACCTCCAGGACTGTGCTTTGTCATTCTATGCAACACACTGTGTTTCACCCCATGAAGCTCTGCAGAAGGCCAGCCTTGCTATCATGAGTGATGTGTTACAAAACTTCAAAAAGTGACAAGACTCCTTGGGTTCTGGCTAGAGGAACTCAGACGCAGGCCAAAAATGGAAGTTTGTTTACATGGCAAACAAGTTCTGCTGAGAGATACTAGCTGTCATTCTCCTCTTTTGGGGATAATACCCGCTGTGCAAATTTGAGTAGTCCATAAAAGTAATACAAACTGAATGATGGCTGGAGGAGATGGCAGAAATGTGGCTTGGAGAGCACAGGCTGAGCTGTAGCAGATATCTGCTTAGACACCAGCCAGACAAAATCCTCTTTTGTCTCTCCTCCTACAAAACAGCAGTCAGATCCTCCTCAAGATCTTGTGATATTTGTGAAATATTGTGGGGTCTTGGAAAAAGACACAGTGAGATGCCTGGGATTTGCTTACCTGGTCTATGCATCTGGTCGTTGAACTTCTTGGGTCAAAAGGAGAGGCTAGTGGTGTGTTTTCTTTTCAAGTGGACAAGGCCTGAAATCCCCAGTTCCCTTCATTTCTGTTTCTTTAGGAGTTTGAAAAAATCCTCTTTTGTGCTGTTTCTCATTTCCATCTGAAAGTCTTGACTCTTGGATCCAGGTGCTGTGAATCAGGAAGTGTCAAGGAATAACAATCTATCTGTCCCATTAAAACAGCAACGGGTCCCTTGCTTTTAAAACAAGACTCGTTGCTATTGATACATTTGACAATGACGATATTACTGCCTGCTGGTCCCACCTCCCTTTAATCTATGCCCTTTCCCACTGTCCTTCTGGACACACAGACATTTGCGGATTGTAATACTGCTTTCCCACCTTCTGATAAGACCCCCCCCCCCGCAGACAGTTAGTTACCCACATATATCATTGCAAGGTATGTTTTCTGCCTTTTTGTTTTCAAATCATTATGACCTGGAACAATTTCTACATCCATTGCTGGTGCTAAATTTCAAACCATCTTCCTCAGCTGTCTCTAGAGACCGGAGACTGCCATCAGCCCAGGCCTGTTCCCTTAGCCTGCCATACGGCCCCACAGCCAGTGGCAGTCCCTGTTGTTTCAAAGACGGTTTCACAGCAGGGACAAAACAGGAGGATGGAAGAAAAGGACACACTCACAGAAACTTCCAGAGACTTTTTTTCTCTAACCTTCCCAGACCACAGCACTTACGACCAGCACAAGAGTCAGGCAGAGGCACCTGGAAGACGTCTGTGTCTCCAAGCCCTTCAGAAGCCCTCTGCAACATCTCTGCTTGGCCAAGCTCTCCCACGACACCTTGGCCGGGTTACGCAGCACAGGGAAAATGCAGGTTTTGTGCCATTATTCATATAGGCTGCTTGTTTTACCCCTACAAAAACCTGAAATAATATCTGTAGGGTTTAAACCCCTGGTGCTACACCTCATGGAAACTCTGGGCCAGTCTCTGACATGGTATAAATGGGTATAGCACCACCAAAGTTGTTTAAGCTTCTGTAAATCAGGAAGGATCTGGATCCTTTGCCTCTGGTGCATCCCTGCATGTGTTGTGACTTAATAAGCAATAGCTAAGAATAACATTTAGTCTCCCAGCCTCAGTGCTGTGTAGAATATGAAAGTATTTCACCAGGAGTGCAATAACATGTCTTCCTCTGTCCTTCACAATCATAAAAATGTCCTCACCTCCCACATCCAGGGAAACAGCGAAGTCACTTACCCCTAAATTATACTGAATTCAACAGAAGCAGCAGAGTCCTTGTTTTACCTGACATTCCACTTGAAAAGGAGCAGTGTGAGAGCCTCTGTCATGGCAACTGCTCGTTTCTACCAGACGGGCTGTCTCCAGACCCCTCCGATTACATCTTTGCTGTTATATTTCACATCCTGCACTTATTAGCGATAAGGTCAATAGGAGCAAATACAATGGGAGCTGCTGAAAACTCTGCTGTTGCACATGCTCCCTATGACACTCACTGTGCTACAGAAACCAAAAATAACTTCCTGGTCTCCCAGAGTGGCATGGAAAATATTTCCCTGTATTTTCTGGGTTATGGATAACTTCCCTTCTTTAGGTTTATGGCGGCTATTTCTGCAGGACAGCTGAACACAAATATCCCTTAGGGACATGTGCCATCTTCCTCTGCACTCTGCAGAAGTGCTCTCACCCTGGAGCTTTCCATGCCCTCCTTACAGAAAATCACTCTCCCTCACTTTCTCTGACTCCAACTTATGCATACACAGTTTTAACTCAATATTTCTCCCTTTCCAACATCCTCAGCCTTATCTTCTTACTATAGGACTCCTAACACTTATATGAGAGTGTGAGCTCAGTGCATGCCCATAGCAGAGAGCAGCCACATTGCTAGTGTCCTCTGTTGTTTTTCTAAATGAAATACCCAGAGGCTCTTTCCTACTTGTTTTTAGGTCAAGCAAAGGAGAAAGTGCTCCAGGAGCTCAATTTCTTCCCTAACAACAACCATATCTGCAGCAGCTGAATAGCACAACAGGAATGGACCAGGAAAATCACTTCTGCTCAAGCGATCTAGATTCTTTTGCTTCTTCCTACCACTTTTCCCATGCTGTCTGTCACTGCCTTCACCTGGCTCTGGCTCTGAGTGGCAAATGCAGAGACTGTTCTTTGCACTGGCAGGGTCTGCTGTGCTTAAAAGCTCATGAATTATCTTTGCTCTGCAAACACTATTTGTTTTTGACATACAGTTGTAAACTCCAGAACTGCACTGAGTGTCAGCAGAGATAGGAATGGGATATGAGAATCCAGCCAAGTCAAGAGTGAGCCAGAAGTATATCCAGGGACCTTTGTGAAGGTCAAGTTCTGCATATAAGCTATCATATCTATGATTACCATAGATATATCATATTCTATGATTCTGTAATTCTATGATATCATAAAAGCCATTAGCAGAAATTGTTTTTCCAGTGAGAATCCCAGTCCCTTTTCCGTCATGTATTTGAAAATACAACTCATGCGCCCAAGGGGTGAACCTAGAACCGCTATTGCAGTGACAACCGGAGACCTCAGAAGCCAGCAAGGCCCCCTTGTGCTGTCATATGGAGACACAGGGTAAGTCCCTGACCCCAAGTAGGATAAACAGGCAGGGCAGAGGGGGCAGAGCAGGGACAGGCAAAGTGTTCCCCTGTTGGGCAGGGGAAGAAGGGATTCAAAGCCTCTTCACTATAAATTTATTATTGCACTGGCCACAGAATGGGATTCCTTTGCTGGGACTGATCAGTCTGGCTGACACCAGACTCCCCAAAAAGCACATGAACTTCTGTGTTTTTAAGTATGCTAAAGGTTTTGACTTTCCCTGATCCAGCTGCAAAAAACACCAGCTTTCTTGACAGCTACAACTGTGGTAATGACTCATTGTCAGAGCAAACATCTGTCTCTCATCTAACATATGGTGCAGCACAAAAAAGGACCAAGATATTCTGTAAATAAGCCAACAATGACCTGCTGACCAAGCCAAGAGGAGAAAGGTTTTAAGCTGGTTTGCACAGCTCTGCAGTCTCTAGAGTATATTGAAATGTACAAGGACATGTAAAACCTGGAACGAGGATCACATGACCTTTTGTGACCTCCTGTGCTGCATCCAAGTTAGAGATACTGAGCACCACAACTTGTAAGCAGCCAGCTGCTTGGGAAGCAAGCCTGGATTCAGTAGAAAGGATTGAATCCTGCAGGGCAGGAGTAGAATCTCCTCTGAAAGGTAGAAGTCCCAACAATCACTGTACCAAGACTGCAAAGATTCCAGGAAGCTCTACACACCTAATTCTGCCAGCAAGAAGGGCTTCTTACTTTTAACCAACCAGTAGAAATAGCAGCGACACATGATGGATGTGTGCAGAGTGGTGTGTTTGCACTCTCAGATGGAGAAAGCAGGATGAGCAGGCAGAATTGCTGTAGCCCACTGAGATCCTGCTCTGTGTCCTTAGAGCTCTAAGTGACACCGTGGGTCACACTGGGAAGGGCTGTCCTCAAACAGCCACTGGTGGTAATGGGGACTCCATCTACCCTGGCAAATGGTTTGAACAATTGTACCATGGGATGCAATTCAGAAGGACGCTGTACACAGTCCAGTGGTCCCGTGCTAGCCATGAACCCCCAGCCAATAACATGGCTCTAGTCACACCAGCTTTGGGGGTGAGCCTGGAAACTGGACTCAGTTATGGCCTTGCTAACTACAAAATGCCACACTGTGGGACAGTTTAGCCACTTTGGAGTCTGGGAGCCTGGTTATCATGCTAAACAAGGTTATTTAGCCTTTGGGTACCTCTGGTCAGGACCCTGGCTTTGCAGCAGGCAAGAAGACCAGCTGGCTTCAGATCAACAATGTCACCAGAGTCAATGACTGCTATCTGTTGGGAAAACTGCACCCGGAAGTATCCTGCTGCACTGTCACCAGCATGTTACCTCTGAGGTCATGTCTAGCCCAACTTCCTACTCAAAGCAAGGTCTGCTATGTGAGTCAGACTAGGTTCTTCATTACTTTACTCAGCCTGGTCTTGAAAACATCAAAGGACAGAGACCACAGAACCTTGCACTGTCCTGTCCATCCACACAAAGAGCTGATCTGGGGGTCCCACTTCCTTCTCCTCATCAGCCCAGGTAATGAAGCTGTGGGTAGCCCTATTCTGTTGAACATGGGGCCTACGCATCCGCCTTTAACATCCCCAGGACCAAGGAAGGCTAACACATCCCTGTGTACATGGGGGAAAGCTCTAGAGATATCAAGCCATGCACAATGCTAAAAATCCAGTGTTAAACTTGCTAAAAGAGTCCAGAGTTGTACTTGCTGCCTCTGCTCATTGCCAGCCTGTCTCCTGCTTTTCCAAGAGCTCCAACACCCTGCTTGGCTCCCTGCTTTTACTAGCAGAGGGTCTACCTGCTCTTTGAGTCATCCAGAGACACAACACTGCAGAAGAAATGAGAACCACTATCCCAAAGGATGTCATCTCTTGGTGGTTTGGCCTCATGATTCAGGCCTCAAGGGAAGATTATGCAGGAGCAGAAACTCCTCGTTCAAAAGGTGCTTCCACACTGGTAGGAGAAGGCTCTTGGTGGCAGTGAATTGCCAGAGCCTTCAAAGGGACCTGGGAGGCTGTTTCGGATACTGCTACTGGGAAAAGACAGCCTGGACTAAAGGGGAAACCACTTTCTGGTTGCAGTGTTGGAGTCTGTGTGGGGCTGGACACTTCTGCTTTCACATATGGGTGTCATGTGGTGGTTTGTGTCCTTCACTTGGGGGTCAGCATGGATATACATGGGCAAAACATAGCCAAGGTTCTCCCTCAGGCAGTTTGTTGGACACTGAGGGGGAAAGGAACATCTTCCCAATGAACTGCATGATGTTCACTTCTCCAGCACTAGCAAGGCCTAATTTATGTGGGGTTCTCCAAGTGAAAAAAGCAGAAAGCTCCCCAGACTGCTGAAGGTTGGGTTGTGTTTGGTATTGAGACTCCTGGCCCCAGGGAATCTAAGGATTTCTAAAAACCCATCAGAGCATTTCAGCCTTAACTCCCAGCTGCTGCTGCTGAAAACCTTGCTTTGGAGTCTTCAGCCTGGGATGTCCAAATGTACTGAAGGTGTATTCTTAAAGTGGGAAAATGACCCAAACATCTCAAATATCACCGCAAAATCCCTAGTTCAGTTTCAGATCCACTGAGGAGGGGAACAGTTCAGAAGAGTTGTTCTTTCATCTAAATCAAATTTGGGTGTTCAAATGCTCCCCTGACATAAAAACAAAAGTTAAAGAGCTTGAAAAAAAATCAGAGACATGAAGAAATCTCCTTCCCTCCCTCCCAGCCAGTCATACAACCACTGCCCAAAGTCTCCGGCAGTCTTCTTGGACCTTGCACCACTGTCTCTCCCAACACGCACCCTCTCACCTGCATCACTACAGACTTACACCCTTTGCCTCCTTAAGTCCAACTCCATCTGCTGTCTGGACCAGACCCATAACAGGGCACATGGTCTGTAGCCACTTCTCACCCCCATGTGTTGCCCACCAATACCAAGATGCAGCTGACTTCACACCAAACTCCTCCTGTGGTCTTGTCCTCCATCCCAAGCCAGATCCCCTTCAAGCCTATGGCCTCCTACCTTCTTCTCCTTCATGCTCACCTCAAACCAAAACCCCTTAGCCTCTGCTCTCCACTTCCTTCACCCTGTTGTCCCTGATTTCCTGTCCTCCTCAAGAGGAGCCTTCCCTACATCCATCCCATTAACCTCATCAGACTCCTTTTTCTCTTCCTTCCATGCCTTCTACATCCTCCAAGGCCCAAACCATGGGTGTTTTAGAGCCAGCCCACCCCAGTAGAGAGAACCATTTGGTTTACTCCTGCTCTTTTATGGGATCAGATGTGACATAAATGAACACAACAGAAAAGCTCTTCACTAGAGGCAATACACAGAGACTGGACTTCAGATCTAATGACTGGGAGCCATTTCAAGTGTTAATCATTCTTCTTTGTTGTTCTTTATTCAAGTTGAAGCTAAATCTTAATCTCCTTAATCCCACTATTTCCATGTGAAAGGTCTGCAGGCAATGTGGGAGATAAACTCATTTATTTCTCTTAGAAGCTATGTCAAGGAGCACGACAGGAAGATCTGCATAGGCAGGAATTTTTAGCTACATCCCCCAGGGTGCGAGAGCTGTGTTCTTTTCTTCAAACCTGATTAATTCTGCATCAGCTGGGCACATTATAGACACCATTTTCCTGAAGTCTACAGTGTATTCCCTGGGCCACAGCTGCTGCTTCTGCCACTGCTTGCTATTTGTGGAGTGATTGCATCTGACAAATAGCAATGGGAGAGATTTCAGGAATGACTCAGAGGCAAAGGCAATTTCACATTCAATTCTACATCCAAGGACAGCTTTTCACTGGTTACAGAAATATGAATGAATGAGGCTTATTCCTGCCCCAGCACCCTCTTGGGATCCTGTTGAATACCACATCTTGAGCCATGGGCAATCCATCGCCCTTCAGCTTTTCTCTGCTCCAGGCACAAGGGACAATGACTATCAAGTCCTTATCACATTTCTTGGGTTTCTCCCAGGTTGGTGACTGTGCTGGTTTGGATGTACCTTTTTTCCCCTGAAGGAGCTGCCAGTGATGGGTCTCTCCATCCTGTCCCACCTTTGTGAGTCACCAGGATTTACTCACTGGCTTTTGTCTCCCAGCCTGGATGTCCTGAGACAATGCACATAGATGTGCTGGGATCTTGCCGATTTGCTCATCTAGAGGCCATTTACACCTGCCATTTGTGCAGCCCTTCTGCTGTTTGTCCCCTCTGGTGCTTCTACACCAATCTTCACCCAATCTGCATTCTTGCCAGTCTCAACATGTTCATTATAACTCCCCAAGACACACAAAATCCCTTCTCCTGTTGACAGCCTAACAACAAGTTCACAACGGGGAAAGATGTTGCCACACAGAAATCTGCACACACAGACTGCAGCTGAACTGACCTGGTCTGCATCCGAGATCCCTTGTCCTTTCAGGCCCACAAAGAGCAAATCTGAGACCAACACACACTCTTGCGCTTCCCACCAACCAACGAAAACGTGGGAAAAGACAGGAGAATGGCATTGCCCAGGAGCAGTGCTATTCAGCTGTCTGGACAGGCGAAGGTTTGCTGACTGCTTGATGGAAAGGCATGTCCATATATACTCAGCAGCAAAGTAGATCTGAGACATTTCAAACACAGTCCCAAGCTCCTGTGGGAAATATCGCAGGTTCAGCAAATTCAGGCTATTGCTCTTCAAACCCCTTCACTAGAAACAGCTGTAACGTTTTAGCCACTATGGTGTCATCAGCCAAGCAACATACCCTGAGCCAGAGTTGTATGTTCACACTGAGCTGTCCCTAGGGGATCGTTTCTCTTTGCTGGTAGTGCATTGATGTGGATTTATCTCAGGGAGGACAAAGACAACAGCAACCCTCCCTTCTTCCCCTCCAGCACCATTCAGCAGTGCACAAGACCTCTCTGCCCCATCCTGGGGAAGTCTGTGACATGCTGTCTCCTCCTGTCAGCCCTGCAGCCACATGCAGCCCTGGCATGGTACTCTCTCTTCCACTCCTCAAAAGCCCAACTAATCCATGTTCCCTTTGGAAACAAATTTGTGTGTGTCATCATAGAATCATAGAATCATAGAAATGTTTGGGTTGGAAAGGACCTTTAAAGGTCACCTAGTCCAATCCCCTGCAAAGAGCAGGGACATCTTCAACTAGGTCAGGTTGCTCAGAGCCCCGTCCAATCTGACCTTGAATGTTGCCAGGGATGGGACATTAAAGATAGGTGTTGAACATGGCTCTCAGACCCTGAGGGACTGTAGCTAAAATCAGCAGAGATGGATGTTGGCCACCTGCATGCCACCTTGGAGAAGACAGCACGTCTACCAGTTTTGTAGCACATAACACTGCTGGTGCAAGCTGCCAGGGTCAGCACGTGCAGCTGGGGCATGGTAAGAGCATCCTCAGGCTGCAGTGATGAATTAGCAAGAGCAAGCAGCCAACCTGGCAATAACAAGTGCTCAAGCACCATCAGGGTAATCAGAATTAAGACTGTTCCCCTTCACGCCTAGTCCTTCCTGCAGCACAAGCCAAAGCCCGTTCAGGAAATAAAGCAGCAAGCGGCAGATGTCAGCAGAGTAGCTTGCAAGCTGCAACATTCCCAACAATCTCAGAGCTGGCATGATCTCCAAACCATTAGAAAGGGATCTTAAGTGCTCAATTTCCAAGGCACCCGTGATATTAATTACTGGTGACAGAACATCAAGCAGGGTGGTAAAGAGCCACAGTAGTGACACCCCAGCACATGCAAGACCCACCTGCTAAAGGAGACCTAGAGAGCCCTTGTCCTCTACTGTGGGTAAAGTTGCCCCGTTAGCACATCCCTGCTAGCTCTCCACCTCTGTCGCTGCTTCTGCAAAACAAGCGACATCATCCATACTGCATACCATGGGAACACAGAGACCTGGGCCAGACTGTGCCTGCCATCTCAGAAAACCATGTGGACAGGAGCTGCCGTTGCTCCAAGGCTTTAGTTTTCAGAATCTGGCTTTGTTCCACACTACAACAATATTCCAAAAGTTTCTGGGTCTGGATTTTTTTCCACAGAAGAAAATTATGTGACAGGTGATATAGAAGAGGATAGAAGGGGAATTCTTTTTTTCTAATTGGGGTTCAGTTTTGATGTGCTAATCTTGTGTTAAAACACCATTATTTCACAAGTTGGAAACGGTCTTCTCGAAACACACATTCAAAAAATACCTTTCAGAAATACTAAAACTCAACTTTTCTCTGTCATTAGAAAGCAGGTGAAATCCCCCCAGCTCCAGGAACCCCACACTTCACAGTGGAGGTGCATTTGCCTCCCAGGAGAACATCCTCCTACCTGTACATCTACTGCTGGGTGATCAGGATGATCCGTGGCTACAGGCAGTGATGCACACAAAGCTGTCGTCCAAACACAGGGCTGGAAATTCAGGTGGGAAACCTCCAGGGTGAACAAGACAAGTGCCACCCTTGCAGTTCTGAGCAGCGCCGCTCTGACATACTGTCTGGCAGCCAACCCTTGACCACCACCTCTGTATCACCAACTCTTCTGCACTTCAAATATTCCTTATATTCCCACTATAATCCCCAACCCTGGAAATTACACGTTTGTGTGTCTCTTCCACTTCTAGAAGTTGCCCATTCTGTGGGTTTTTTGTGCTCTCAGAGAGAGCTTTGAGCATCTTCACAGACAGATGTGCAGCAGATCACGTCTACCTCTTTTTCTATGGTCTGACCCAGGCTGACCATTTTTTTGGTGGCCTTTTGAAAGTAACGTGTCTCACGATGCTGAATCACTGCCCTCCAATTTCAGGAGGACTAATAGCAGAGATTATAATTAAGATGATGGAGGAGTAACAGTAATTACCAGTAGAAATTAACACCTATTTTTACTGCCATTGTTATTAATATTAATAATAGTAATTCTCGTTATTCCTCTGGCAATTAGAAGAGTAATACTGTTATTGCTGTTATTATATGCTGTTGTCATTGACGTGTAACCCTGAAGCACCACAGTGCTGGTCATGGGTGAGGACACCCCCTTTCTAGGCTTTCTATGAGCCAAGCCAGCCATGGTGGTGAAGGAGGTGGGGACATGAGACGTCGGTGTCAGCACCCTGGCACGAGCCAATGGGTGCTAGCGTGCAGGTTGGGGAGTCAGGAGATCCAGAGGCGTTCCCCGTCTCCACCACAACCTTCCCACATGACCTCCAAGCATGCATTTGGAAAGCCACCGGGGACAGGAGGCAGCTGCAGGTTATAATGCTTAATTGTAGGTGTCTCCGTGGGCGTTAGGTGCCTGATCTCACATCACAGCCACCAAGGAGCTAATCAGCACTGTCAGTGGAGATTAATAAGCAGTTTAACTGACTGAACGTACAGCTAACCCCCTTGCCTAAACATAAGCACCACATGTTATTTGAGATGCTTGGACATACCTCTGACTGAAACCCACTGAGTCTCTTCATGCCACAGTTCCCCATCAGTTATATGGAGATGCTATGGCTCACGCCTTTACAACTGCGTGTTTCAACGTGCCAGCCTCCATGACAAGAGGAGTCCAGAGCTCTGCACTTGACTGACAGACATCAGTTATATCACTAACAACATAAGAGTTTTCTTTCGTGGTAAAGCCACGATGCTCAGCGCCTGATCTAACTCACAGTGCTGGGCTCCTATGTGAATCTTATGTCTGGATGTAAGATCTCAAGATGAGCCAAATACTACACATATATTTTGCATATATTTGCACACCTCAACCCATCTTGGAAGCCTACGACATCTGTGGATGAGAAGACAGCCCACCTCCATCTGCTGACCACATCTCTAATAGTAACTCACCACCTATCGGTCAGGAACTTCAGCAGAAACCAGTGTTGGTCCTGCAGGCCACCCCCTACTCTCCAGGGTGAGAGAGACACATGAGAAAAGGGACTCCTTGTCCTCCCCCAACATGTGCAGCATGTTGTACTAGAGACCTCCTAGGGTCCACTCTGACCTGAATTATCCTGCAATCATAGGCTCCTGCAGCAAAACATAGATGCCCCCATGTGAATGTTCTGCCCACCGGTGTGGCCTCATGTCAGGAAGGGCACTTTAAAGGGCAGGGTTTTATTGCTTCCAGAATAACAGCATTTGTGCCATTTGTCCCTCGCTCACATCTCCTGTGCCAGGAGCCCTGGGGGGCTCTGCCCTGACAGCAAAGCCCCAGTTGGCCTGGGCAGACCTGGCTGTGGAAAGCCTGCTAAGGCAGGGTGGCTGGAGCATGCCACCACCTCAGTCCCACTCTGGGCAACAGCACAGCAGGGTCAGAGCATTATCTTTGGCCCCTCTCCAGCAGGTGACTGACCTTCCTGCTTCTGAACAGGGCTTTTGCCAACGAAACACATGATGAGTATTTATTTGAGAGCCAGGCAGGTAATAGCAGCTAACCTGCTGCTAATACAGTTGCCTTTTGTTATGTGCTTCGTGAGGATGACAACTTTGAGTCCTGGGCTACGGCTACACAACTAGACTGGCTCCCCATCCCAGGATGCTTTTACTTTTTCTGCATCCAGGTCCTCCATTCACTCTATCTCATAGGACAACCTCCCCCTGCCCAGCCAGTCAGCCCACACCACAGACACATCTTTCCAGAGGATCATGAGTGGTACGGGAGAGGTATAAAAAAACAAAGCCCCTTGCTGTTAACATTGGTGATGCTTGTTAGATGGAGTCCGTGATTTCCTTTTCTTGGCCTAGGACCATGGGATGGACTCTTTGTAACTCGGCACCCTGTTTAATCATTTACACCAGGGTAAAGTCAATGTGGGACAGACACCGTGTTCCCAGGACCTCAGTGCTTGGGGAGGCATCACACTGCCAGGACCCCCAGCCTGCCCATCCTGCTTCTGCAAGCCCACACCAGGCTGACTGGGGACTCACCACATGCTGCAGCAGAGTCCTCCGGAAAGGCTGGGTTATGTGGAGGGGGTTTCAAACCGGTTAAGGTCCACATCCAGCCACAGATCTCCCAGGTAATGCCATTCCTGTGCTTCACACTACGTGCCTAGTTGACTCACATCCAGTTCCTTGCCCTTCCCACCCAAGGAGACATTAACTCCTTCCCACCCACGGTGAGACTCCCTGTCACACCCAGGGAGTCCTGACCATTACCTGGTGACCTGGTAACAAACACAATCTCTGTGCCATGATGTTGACTCTCTGAGCCCCAAAGGTGCCAATGGGCATCCTGGTCCCTCCCCTGGGGTCAAGAGCATCACTGCACTCCCCATCCCCAGTGCCATGCATTGGGGGTATTCATATTTCTGGTGGGTAAGCCCACAGCCTTGTGCTCTTAGAAGAGCTTTGCAGGAGGACAGATAGTAGCGGGTATAACAAAGAGTTAGCACGGCGTGCAGAGCAAACACCTGATGTGGCAGACAGCTGATGCAACATTAACCCAACATTAACTGTATTTTGTGCAGAAGCAAGAACAAGCAGCAGGGCTTGATTTAGGGATCTCTTTGCAACACGTGCTGTTGACGCAGTTCAAGGAGCTCTGTGTATGTCATTCACTGAATCGTCCGCTCACAGCCCCAGAGCCCGGAGCACTGTAAACAGTGTGGGAGCAAGAGCATTGGTAAGACATAAACAGGAAGACTAAGAGAAATTCATGTGTCACCGATGGGAGGGCCTTGTTTCCAAAGTAACTGGGTGGATCTTCAAACCACTGAGAGCAGGATTGGGGAGGACATGAAGAGGTGACCTCGTCCTTCCCTCTGCCCCAAGGCAAGATCAAACATGACTGAACCAGCCCTGAGAGCTTTCAGTTTAACCTGCCCTTGAAACGTCCAGGTCCACAACTTTTGTTGCCTCCAACTCTGCCAAGTCCCTGCCTCAGTTTCCCTACCTGTAAAGGAGATACGACCGGAACAAGAGGATCCATTGCTGGGTTATTGGAGAGGAAGGAAGTGGGGAGGGGAACCTTTGGCTGATGGTTGATGATTTGCAAACATCTGATGAAAAGTAAGAAATAAGCATGGAGTATTGTGTACGTATGGGTGTTTACACCTGTTGATATGAGTTTGATACAGCTACAAAGCGCTGTTAGTGTCTTATGCAAGATGGTCCAGGTGTGCATACATGTGAACATTTGGTTCTTCTCATGCTCCTCTGAGCGTAAGATGGACATTTGCCTTGCAGAGGAGTTCCCAGTGCAGGGACTGTGATCAAATTTCCAAGGGATACTGAGTATTTCCTTTTAACTGTAGTTTGTAGCAAACTTTGCTTTTGTATTTTATTGGTCATGGAAAAAGGTAAGAATCACAGGGCTGGAATTCCTATAAAAGGTCAACATTTTGTAGGTTGGGCCAGCATCCTACTTCATCAAGGAGAGTGGCAAGATTATTATTTGTATCCAATACTGCACATATCTGATGCCCGTGTGAGCACGTGATTGCAAGTACACTCAAAAGTGTTTTAAAAAGGGCAGCATTTTTATGGCGTTAATTGCAATACCCTCAAGGTTTGAACTCTACTTCTTTGGAAGACATTCTGAGCCTCCAAAGCTGGTTAATGTGGGTCCAGGTCCCTGGTCAAGACCAAATCAACATTTTGCCTGAATCAATAACTCTCAGTCCTATGCAAAATCATGCCATCAGCTTAGGCTTGAATATTCATATTGCATCAAGGCACACCTCAGGCTCTGTGTGCATCAGACATCTCAGAGAGCCTCACAGATGTCTAGCAGCTCCTCCTCACCACTGCAGAGAGACACTGCAGGATCTGCCCAGGATCTACAGGTTCTCAGTGTGATTCTCCAGTGCCCCATACTAAACATTATGGCTTATCCCTGTGCAAGCAAGCGTTTACCTCGCTTCCCACAGGTACCATCTCCTACCCAGCTATGTGAGAGACAGGGAAAAGGACACCATCTCTCCAGTAGGACCTGTGCCTCAATGACTATGTTAGATGTAACAAAAAGAAAGAAGAGAGCCTGTTTGGAAACAGAAGGTGATGAAGACTACAACACAGGCTGTGGTTCATAGAGTCTTTTGGGTGCTGGGGCTCATCCAGAGGCACAAGCCTATTTCAGCTGGCTGAAATCACTATCGGATGGGCTGCACCTCCACTGGAAAACATGGGCAGCCACAAAGAAAGCGAAGCTCAAAACCAGGCTTTTAAGTCCAGATGCTCTCCTACACTGTAACAAGCATTCAAACATATATCCCAGAAACCTCCAGTGACTCCAATTTGCCAAAGGATTGGGGGAAAAAAGCAAAGACAAGTAGAATTCTTTTCTCAGATTTGAAAATAATTTTAGTACCTGTCACAAGACTAGATCAAACTTAGCTGAAGTTGGTCCAGTGTCCTATACCTTACTATGTTCCTAATTTAGCTCTTAAGTCACTGCTCCAGTCACTATTTTGAACACTAAACCTGGGTCATTAAATCATCCCACAGCCCTCCAGGGAACAGTTAAGACTCAGGATGGGCCCTCAGCATTACTGTGCAATTTAGCTCTGTTTAATTCCTGTTAGCTGAGAAAAATGATGAAAATATATCTAGAAGAGCAGTGATCAGCAATACAGCTTCTATTCTTGACAGATGTGCAAACCCAACTTTCCGTTGATAGTAATTGCTGAAAACTAGGACCTCATGATTTATCTAAGGCTCTTAAGAGCTTGATATCTGCTGTTCTTCCACCGCAGAAATACAAAGTTTAAATATAAAACCTGCCTTGAAAAGTTCTGTGCAATCCAATCAGCCAGTAAATTTCTTACAGATGATAGCACACTGATCCTGGCATAATCCAATGTTTCATAAATGTCTTAAAAGATTAAGGCATTATTTTCTGCCCAAATGACAAAGGAGATTCACATCTCTGCAGAGTAAACACTGGCAACAGTCTTGCATAAGAGCCAGCAATATTGCTATAATTCTCCTCTGAGCTTCCTTACAAGGGCAATTACATAATCAGAAGCCTTCATCTATCAAAAGCAATCCTTTTCATTAAGCAAGATGCTCTGGTGTCAGTGCACAAGCGCACATCAAATGGGAAGGAAGGGAAGGTAGCTGGATTGCATGGCCTGACAGACTGGGAAAGAGGATTTTTAACTGTTTAAGGACTCGTCCCTGCTTGCTATTTTGTTTATTTCTAGCTCCAGTTCTAAGAGTATATTTGAAGGAGTGCACCAAGACCCTTTGACTCATGAAACATGGTCCCCGACATCCAAGGCTCTGTGCTTACGGAGTCGCACGTGCACCATCTTCTTTGCAAGACAAAGATTGTACCTACAAAGGAGAAGGGGTCAGAGCAAGATTCTGGCTGAAAGACCCATGGCTGCAGAACTGCCCAAGAAGCCTCACTTGATCCTTACCAAAGCTTTGGAGAACTAAAGATACTGTCCTGCTCAGCCAAGTTCCTTTAGGGACAAGTAGTTTTGCTGCTCCCTCTGCCAAAGGGTCCCTTTGTTCCTGGTTTACCGTAAGCCCTAATGAGATCTGCAAATTAGGGAAATTACTGCTTGAACCTTAAGGTCCATGCAGACAGGAGCAGGTGTCTGCATGTGAGCTTGTCATCTAGACTCCGTAAGCATCCACGGGGAGACAATGCCTAGCAAGAGAAGTCCGAGTCATCCCAGTTTCTCTTGAAGGGTGAGTCTGCCACCATCAGCAACACTCCTTCTATTTCTCTGCATCAGCTCTGCCAACAGATACAGCAATGGACACCACTGGCACCACCTCCTGATCAGTAGAGAGCTACAGAAGATCTCTGCTGTGTTGGTAACAAGAGCTGCTGGGAGAGCCTGGGCTCTAATACAGTTTGTTGCCTCACAGTAAAGCCATGGGACCTCTTGTCCTCACTGGGGCTTCCTCTTGAGTTGGTGGCTCAGAACAGGATGCTAATATTGTCCTCAAGGAAGATAAGGCCAAATTTTGCAGGGCCCCTGAGGATGCCCATCTGGGCTTGGGATGGGCCTCACATCTCTGTGCTTATTGCCTCTTCATGGGGCATCTGCAAGGGGAAAATAGAGGACTGAAAGGAGCGGATTTCACACAGGCGATCTGCTCTAAGGCAGCTGAGTGAGGATGTAATTCACTGAAGTGCCTTCCCTCAGCAGGAGAGACCTTCCTGACTGCTGCTGCTGAAATAGCAGGAAACAGTATTTTCCTGCTCAGACCTAGCAAGCAAAGAGCACGGAGGGGGGATTTTTGGCAGAGTTCCTCTAAAAGAGCAGAAGGTAACATGGTAATTGGATGAAGGCAAATGGGAAGCAAAGAGAAGGAGGCCACGACAGCAAGGTCTCTAGGGAGAAGGTCAGAGTCTGCGAGGCAGCTCGGGACAGAGTTGTGAGCTGCAAAAGGAAGGGAAGCAAGCACAAGGAGGAAGAGATGGAGCAAGGAAGAAATGGGACAAGGATGGAAGGGCAGGAGGTGGGTATCCCCAGAGTTTCCACCTGGGGCAGAACCGGAGGAGTTCTGATATACACACTGCTATGACCTGCTAATGCTTCTGGTCTCCTTAAAGGAACCATCTCCTCTACAGAGCAAAAACATGAAACCAGATGAATTCTATTCAGATTTTTATTTCTGAAAAGATCCTACCCTATATCCAGGCTGCTCCAGTTGTGATCTAAAAGTTCCTTGTTATCTTTCACTGCCATTTCTTTGGCTTCAGTTCAGGGCCCTTAGGTTTAAGGCTAAAATGATGCAACATCCCCCCACCACAATCCATGTCACCTCAATACTTTCATCCAGCAAATAAATTCCTGCCCCTGAAGCTGCAGCTGGTTCTGACGGTGGCAAAAGGAGTTGATATAACTAGCACAGAGACACATATGGAGGCTGGAGGATACTGCTGTGGTCCTCCCTCCTATCACTGGTATGACCCAGGCTACAAATCCATCCTCCTGCAATGACACAGTTTTGGTGCTATATCAGCTCATCCAATCCAGGACATACAGAGTGGGGAACTACAAGCCCAGGAAGATATGGGAGAGGACCTCGCAAACTTGAGGACCTCACAAATTTGAGGACCTAGCAAACCCTTGCAAATCATTCACTGCAATGGACAAGCTGTCCTTGGAGAAGTGGAACAATGAAACCTGTATTTTTAGATATCAGAGGGGGGTTTAGAGAGAGATTTTGGAGATTTTTAGAGACTTCTCTTCTAGGTTAATACGTAGTGTACTCATATTATTGTAATTCCATTAGTGAAGTCACTGAAAGAGACTTTTCCTCTATCCAGCAACCAATATTTGCAGAAGCGGTAGGAATTTTGATATCTAAGATTTTTGGCGCTTCACCAGACTTGGCTGAAATGGGCAAAGGATTCAAAGATATGGAAATCTGAAGGGGAAAAAGCACATCAAGAGAAAGCAAGGCAGTATTAGCTTTTTATCTCTAGAATATCAGAAATCAACATCCTTAGCTATTGACTGTGATATTACAGAATCACACAATCATTAAGGTTGGAAAAGACCTTTAAGATCATCAAGTCCAACCATCAACCCAACACCACCATGACCACTAAACCATGTCCTGAAGTGCCACGTCCACACGTTTTTTGAACACTTCCAGTGATGGTTATTCTACCACCTCCCTGGGCAGCCTGTTCCAATGCTTCACCACTCTCTCTGTAAAGAAATTTTTCCTAATATCCAATCGAAACCTCCCCTGGCGCAACTTGAGGCCATTTCCTCTCATCTTATCGCTGGTTACTTGGGAGAAGAGACCAACACCCACCTCACCACAACGCCCTTTCAGGTAGTTGTAGAGAGCGATGAGGGCTCCCCTCAGCCTCCTCTTCTCCAGACTGAACAACCCCAGTTCCCTCAGCCGCTCCTCATAAGACTTGTGCTCCAGACCCCTCTCCAGCTTCATTGCCCTTCTCTGGACACGCTCCAGCACCTCAATGTCCTTCTTGTAGGCAGCTATATTGTGTGTGTGTGTATATATATATAGTATATATCTTGTATATTCATTAGCTCTTGCAGGATCTGGCCTTGAAAAGCTCTGAACAGATGGCTTAGTCTTTTTAGAGGTTCAAGATGATTTTGCCACTTCCAGCTAGTAATTTCAGGAAAAGCTGGGCATACACAGAGAGGAGGAGAGTAAACACAAGGTGATTGTCTAACTATTTTTTGAGATACGTTCACACAGGCGGTTATGCAGTGAATAGACTCATCGAAAGTGAGTTTCAAAGCCAGGCTCGAGACTGGTTGCAGAACACAAAGTTTTTGTTGGAAAGCAGTAGCACTGGAACTAAATACCTGTTGTGCTCTGCCCGTGGGCTGTATCTTATCTCCCCAGCAGCGAGAAAGCAACCCAACCCCGCCAGCAAAACAGAAGGCAGCAACAGGATTAATCAATAGCACTCAAAGAAGAGAAAGTGCAGGAACAAGCTGTTACTCAGAGGGCAGACCTGCTCGAGGAAGCCACTTTCAAATACTCTAGGATGAGGTGAAAAAAGGTTTTTGAGATCAATTAGTCTTTGCACATGATCCCCTGTGATTGAGTTTCCACGGGTCCAGGGAAGGTAACACACAGGTTGTGGTGGGAACCGGGAGCACCTCTCCATCCTCTGGAGTCTCAGCAGGATAAACATGATACTGGGACAGTAGAAATGTCAGAGTCTGCACCAGGCAGAAGAAAAATACAAGGAAAAGTGCTGATGTTGCAGCCGAGGGGATTGAAAAGCTGAACTGACTTAAAGCAGGTCACTTCCACAAAGCTTACAAACTGCCTTCAAATTATCCGGTCAAATGAGTGTTAGATAAGCAGAGAGTCTTTTCGGGCCTTCAGGGGAATTCAGACGAGAGGGTTATTCAGCAGCTGTGTGATGACTAAAACTTTCTGAGGCAGGTGGGGGATAAATCACTGCTGCAAACTGAAGGCTCAGCTGGGGCTGCGGGGCAGGTTGGGAGGGCATCTGAGGAAACCTGGGTGGCTTGAGCTGGGGCAGGGTCCACCCTGTTCAGCTACCACATCCCTGAGCTCTTTGAGGAAGCTGATTTCAAGAAGGGTTTTTTTGCTTGGGTTTGTTTTTCAGCCAGGTTTCCTAAGTGGCTAGGAAATCCCCTTATGCAATCACTGTGCATGTCTGTAACTCTCCCCCTGCCCAACAATTTTTACCCCAGCAACCCAGGACCTTCAGAATTCCGAAGAAAGCTTTTTCCTACACATGCTGTGAAAATGGGTAGGCAAGGAGAGCGAGGTGTTTGGGATCAAAGGGCTTGAACAAAGCGTCACAGGGTCACAGTCCCTCTGTCCCCTCCATAACACCAGGGAGGGGGACCAGTCTCTGTAGAAAAGCTGGAGGAAGCCCACCCTCAAACACACATCAGAATGGAGATGGAGAACATTCCCATCTGGTGGGGACCATCTCTGCCTGCCGGCAGCCAGGGCTGGACCTGCTCTGAGACCCTGGTGAACACACTGGGGCAGAGGAGGGACCTGAAGAGCCCCACGTCTGTGGTCTGGCACAGGACTATCATGGGAGATACCATGGCTGGAGACAAAGAGGGCTGGGAGACAGGAGCCTAGCTTCTGCCAGTGCATCACTGCAGAGCTGGGCAAGCTGCCCATTCTCTTATGCCTCCTGTTCTGGCAAAAGTAGGATTACAGACCTCTCTCCACATTGGGCTCTGAAATCCTCTGAAGGAGTCAAGGTGTGCGCCTTAGCCATCACAAGTCTATCCTCGTGACCCTTGAAAAGGGAAAGTGCATGGTTTCTCCTGCAGCCAGCGGTTAGTAGTGCCGTGTAAATCAGCTGATGATGATTCAAAGTATATCAGGAAGGTTAATGAAGGACGCTGAAGTCATCGCTTCCCCCTTCTCTTTCCTCTCCTTGTCAAAACAAAGATCTTCTCCTTCCTGTGCTATCTGAGAACCACAGAATAATTTAGGTCAGAAAGGACCTCTGGGCATCTCCAGCCCAATCTCCTGCTCTAAGAAGGGTTATCTTCAAAGTTTGATCAGGATCTTACCCAGGTGACTTCTGAGTATCTCCAGGTGTGGAGATAGGACAGCAGCCCTGGGCACCTGTCCCACTGCTTACCCATTCTCAGAGTGAAAAATGTTTCCTTTGCTGTGCGGGGCACCATAACAGAAATGTTCAGACTGGTGTGAATGGGGATGTTTTGTGTGGACGCACCAGACGGAGCACATGGCAGGGGAAGGGCTACACAAATGGCACATGCTGATGGCACCTAGCGAAACAAGTCAGCAAGATGCCAGCACATATCGGTGCATCATCTCAGGACATCCAGGCTGGGAGACAAGGCCAGTGATTAAATCCTGGTGACTCACAGACATGGGACAGGATGGAAAGATTCAACACGTGGCACCCCTTCTCTTCCGTGGCATTGAAGGGAATCCTGGACAGACTACTTGGACAAAAGCGGTTTGGTGACAAACTGGTGGGTGCACGCTTCTTGGTGCTTGTGGACATGAAGGCCTGAGTGCAATCACTGGCAACATTTTTTTTTCAGTTGTTTAAAAATTAAATCACCTTCGCCCCTACAAGGCCTCACATGCATTACTACCTTGTCACAACGTCGTTTCCTATAGCCACAACTTGTGTTTGTCGCCTCGTCCTTTCACAGTGCACCTCAGAGAAAAGGCTGACTGTCTTCTCTACAGCCTCCTCTTAAGTAGCAGAAGACAACTGCATTCCCCTGAGCATCTTCTTTCCAGGCTGCTCAAAGACAGCTCCCTCAGCCTTTCCTCATGTGTCTTGTGTTCTCCACGGGACCTGGTCCAGTTTGTTCATCTCTGCCTTGTACTGGGGGACCCAAAATTGAACACGGTGCTTCAAACAGAGGGGAATCATCACTTCCTTCAACCTGCTGGCTGTACAAGGAACCTGCAAGGCACAAGTATGGGCCTTGCAGGAGGACGCCAACTCCCACTAAATTCAGTGATGGGTGAACCAAAGTAATCTCAGAAGAGCCTGAGAGTCTTGCTATCACTCCCTGTACCATGTCTTTGGAAATCTCATCTGAGAATGAGACGACAGATACCTCTTGTTACTTGCAAAATACCTGGCTGTGTAAGCAGCAAGAGCAAGCTCTTGCATCTTTGATGGCAAAGCTTTAAGTATTTGCTGACGTGAACTAACATTCCCCGCTCCTCTCTGTGTGTCTACTCCGTTCGGCCTGATAAATTGGCTCCCATGTCTTCATGTCTGCTGAGCAAAACCTGATTAGCAGCAAACCTGAGAGAACTGAACAATAGAAGGTTCCTACTGGTTTGGAAAAGAAAGGGTGCTTTTAAATCATTAAGAAATTTTTTTTTTTCTTGTTCCAAAGCAGGAGCCCAGATCAGCTCTTAATTATTTCCTCACCCCTACAGCCTCCATTGGCAAGTTATTCCCCTGGCTGATTGAGCTCGTCGTGGTCCAAAAGCAAGAGTAGGAGGCTGCAAGACAGGATGTCTGGGTGCCCTTCTGAAGCCTGTCCCTGACCTGCTGTGGGAAACACAGCTCAGCCCTGCTCCTGGGGGGCCACGTTTGCCTATGTCGAGGCCAAGTCTGCCCGAGAGGTGGTTTTATGCAGCGTGCGTCACTGCAGCTGCAGTTTCCACTGCACTTACCGTTATGGCACTGTCTTATGGAAGTGTCAGGAAGATTAGTTGATGTTTGCTCAGCGCTGGACAGATGCGAGGAGAGGGGAAAGGTCCCCTGCCAGCTCTTCCTTCTCACTGAGCAAATGTAGTTCTCTCTCATGATGTTTTCAAGCCCTGCCAGGATCCCTGTGCTTGCCTTTGCCTCCTTCGCTCTGGTGGCCCTTGCACACCAAGGTCTCAGAGCACAGCCTCTCCACCCAGCACAGCAGGACCTTCTCACGGAAAACATCGGAGTTCTTACAAAGCCCTTCTTTCTCACACCTTGCTTTTGTGTCCCTGAGCTCCACTCTGGAGAAGCTGAGAAACATCCTTATCCTTGAAGCTGACTTGGCCATCAGACCTGGGGCATGAAAAGTGCCCCCCAGCTCTCGCCGCCTTCCTCAGACTGCACTTGGGCTGAAGCAGGCAGCACGGCGTCCCTTTGGCTGAGGCAGTGGGGCAGGGGGGCAGTGAAAGTGGTGACACACCACCACAGAGGTGACACACCACCACAGAGGTGACACACCACAGTGCCACTCACTCTGTGCACTCTGCAGTGCAGCAGCCTTTCTTCTGTGGGTGGCCAGCCAAGAGCTGCACTAGTTCAAAAGCATGAAGCCAAGCCAGGACCTGCCTCTGGCAGGGACATCCCGTTCGTTTCAGCTGTGGTCCCGCTGGGTTTTTCCATTGCCTGCATTCATTGAGCATCTCCTGATGCCTCAAAGTCCAGTCCGAGCTGCCAGACAGCCTGCAGCCAGGCTGCTGTGTCCCGCAGGTCCCTTCTGCTGTCTGGGCACACAGCAGGGTGCAACACATGCACAGCTTGTAGGAAGCACCAGACAGACCAAGTGTGGCCAAGCTGGTCATTCCTGCAGTCCCATGAGGCTGGGTATGCCAGGAGCTCTGGTTTTGTGGCCATGTCCTGTGCTATGCAGACCTGCACTTCTTCCCACCACGTCCTGATCTTTTCCCCAGCTGACACCCCTTCATGTTTCTCTTTGCTCTAGCCCTTTCTCTAGCCATGGCCTAAAGAGAGCACATGCTGGTCTGCTCCACACTGCCCCTCAAGAGAGCCATGGCCATTTTTCCAAGCCAACACTGCCACGGTGGCAAACGCTGCGGATTTAAGCCACCAAGAATGCAGAAAAGCAGCAGCCAAGCAGCATCACAGATCTGCACAGCTGAACTACTATTTGAGGAATGAAGAAGGAAATCCCATTTTTATGTGACCCTGCGTTTGCCCTGCTCCACTCCCTCTTCGCTGGCTGGAGCGTAGGCGTTGCGATGGATTTGTCCCCAGGAACGAGAGGCAGGTTAGCTCTGAACTAGCTCTGCTCTCTCACACAGCCCCGGTGCCTGCAAAAATCCACACTGCTACCAGCAGAACCAGCCGATGCGGAGCGCTGAGCCCACCTCTGAGGCTCTTCTGGGTCTCAGACCAGCACGGCTGTGGGGCAGGGGTGCCCCAAGAGCAGTGAGGGAGCAGGGATACGAAACCAGCAGCATCACTTCAGGAGAGCAACACACATCTGGCTGCAGCGGGGAAAGGGGATGAATAAACACGCTTGCTTCCAGCTAAAGGCTGACTTCAGTGAACAGCATTTGACTTGATGCCAACCCCAGAACCGGCAGATGTTGAGGAAAAAAAAGCAACCCAACAACAAAGCCCAAAATGAAGCATTCCCGTAATCGCAGGGGGAAGTTTCATGAGGCCTTGACCCACAGGATCTTTTTTAAACCTTTAACATAACCAAAAAGAGGGCAGCCAGGAGATAGGAATCTTAGCAGTTGAGAGGACCTTCATGACTTGATGCCAACCCCAGAACCGGCAGATGTTGAGGAAAAAAAAGCAACCCAACAACAAAGCCCAAAATGAAGCATTCCCGTAATCGCAGGGGGAAGTTTCATGAGGCCTTGACCCACAGGATCTTTTTTAAACCTTTAACATAACCAAAAAGAGGGCAGCCAGGAGATAGGAATCTTAGCAGTTGAGAGGACCTTCATCCAGCCAAGCTTTC